>NC_079221.1:43280725-43443225 GCF_029633865.1 Lampris incognitus
GCAACACGCGACTACTATATGCAAACATGTGACTACTATATGCCAACATGTGACTACTATATGCCAACATGTGACTACTATATGGCAACACCTGACTACTATATGCCAACATGTGACTACTATATTTCAACATGTGACTACTATTGCCAACATGTGACTACTATATGGCAACACCTGACTACTATATGCCAACATGTGACTACTATATTTCAACATGTGACTACTATATGCCAACATGTGACTACTATATGCCAACATGTGACTACTATATGCCAACATGCGACTACTATATGCCAACATGTGACTACAATATGCGAACACGCGACTACTATATGCCAACATGTGACTACTATATGCTAACATGTGACTACTATATGCCAACATGTGACTACTATATGCCAACGTGATATTTTGATTTGACTTCTATATGCAGGACCACATTATAATCACTGCGATTATTGTGATTGACATGAATATTATTGAATATTTCTTTCACAGTAATTTGGGATAATTTCAGCCAGTCCGCTTCAGGGATCGGCAGGTGTCACTGCTGTGCTAAAACACCAGCAGGGGGGTAAACCACAAAGCCAAACATAAAACGTCATCGGTATGTGGCATCATCTGAAAGTCCATCATCCCGAGGGTGTCCACGTAGCGTAACGGCCTATTCCGCCACGGGGCTCGCCGGTTTGAACCCCCGTGTTACCTCCGGCTTGGTTGGCCGTCCCTACAATTGGCCGTGTCTGTGAGCGGGAAGCCGGATGTGGCTGTGTGTCCTGGTCGCTGCACTAGCGCCTCCTCTGGTCGGTCGGGGCACCTCTTCGGGGGAGCAGGGGAAACTGGGGGGGGAATAGCGTGATCCTCCCACGCGCTACACCCCCCTGGCGAAACTCCTCACTGTCAGGTGAAAAGAAGCGGCTGGCGACTCCACGTGTATGGGAGGAGGCACGTGGTAGTCTGCAGAGGGGGTGGAGCAGCGGCCGGGACGGCTGGGAGGGGGTGGGGTAAAGAAAGTCCATCATCCTGATTTGTTCTCCATCACTATGAGGAAACGAGACGGTGGCGCGAGCGACGGACCGGCACGACCCGGCACGACCCGGTCTCACACACACAACAAGCTAAATGGCAACAATCGGACACAAAGACACAAACCACCCGACAAGGTTGCAACACAAACGATCGCCGCCGCCGACCCGCGTTGCCAGGGCCCGTCTGGCGGGGCTTTGGAGAAGCTCGTGGCTTGCTGTCCAAGCGGGACGTGATTTAAAGAGCAAGACGTTTTACAAAAATGGCGATAATGGCATTTCTCCAGCAGGTCTCGGGACACTTTTGATTTTGCATTTGCAAAATTACCTTCTTGGCATATCAGCCGACTCCAAATAATGTTCCGTTAAAAAGAGTTATTCTAGTAATGTGTTTGTTTGCCCCCCCCCCTTCTCCTCAACCCCCCCCCCCTCTCCTCAATAAATGTCAAAGTTAAGATATTGAGACATTATTTGGGTTTAACGTTACAGATTAAAATGTCACGGACGAGGAAAGAGAAAAGGCTTCTCGTCGCGCCTTTATTTTGCATTCCCGCTATTTCCGTTGAAAAGCCTTTGCTGGAATAATGTTTTGTTAAAAACAAAATTAGGGCACCGACGCATCCTTGCGTAATTGTTTGTTTATTCATTTGCATAATACTTTTAAAACACTTTTAACATAGCCATCCGTTCTTCATCTGAACCACTTATCCTGCTCTCAGGGATGCTGGAGCCTTTCCCAGCAGCCACCGCGCGGCAGGCACCCTGCACAGGCCATCACAGGGCCGAAGCACACTTCCGCCCGCTGCGGGATTCGAACCAGCGGTGTACTGCACCGCGAGGCGACATCGCTGACCGCTCGACCAAAGGGGCTAACCTCGCTTCTAATATACTTTTATATAATACTTTTAAAGGTGGCACGGTGGTTAGCGCGGTCACCTCACAGTAAGGAGGTCCCGGGTTCGAGCCCCAGGGTAGTCCAACCTTGGGGGTCGTCCCGGGTCGTCCTCTGTGTGGAGTTTGCATCTTCTCCCCGTGTCTGCGTGGGTTTCCTCCGGGGGCTCCGGTTTCCTCCCACAGTCCAAAGACCTGTAGGTCAGGTGGATCAGCCATGCTAAACTGTCCCTAGGGGTGTGTGTGTGTGTGGGGGCGCCCTGTGTGATGGACTGGTGGCCTGTCCAGGGTGTCTCACTGCCCAGTGACTGCTGGGATGGTCTCCAGCATCCTCGCGACCCTGAGAGCAGGATAAGCGGTTCGGATAATGGATGGATGGATGGATGGATGGATGGATGGATGGATGGCCTTTTTCAATAATTTCAAAATAAGATACTGAATATCGGCACACCGCTTCAGTTTAAAAGCTCTCGGCCTTTAAAACCACACTGGTTGAACTCCAGTTTCAGTGTTACACACAGAGTGACAATGAATGCATTACTTCAGCCGGCACCGGAGACAGTGTGTGTGTGTGTGTGTGTGTGTGTGTGTGTGTGTGTGTGTGTGTGTGTGTGTGTGTGTGTGTGTGTGTGTGTGTGTGTGTGTGTATGATATGTGTAATGTGTGTCATTATACATGGGTCTTTACCATGCCATCGATCAGCGGGTTCAATGCCCGGCGGTGGACAGGGGCCGGGCTCGCAGCACAGTAATGAAGAGCCCTGGGACGCAGCGAGCCGCAGATTACAGCACCAATCAACTCTGTATTAATTAGGCCGCAACAAGGCTGAAAAACACGTCGGCCCGTCACAGCGTTCAGAACCCTGAACACACGAGTCCAGATGGTTGGCGGGAGGTCCGCCATGCCTGTGAGACTCGCACTGAGAGGGGAAACAGAGCACCAACCTCTGCAGGGCCAAGAGCTTCTCCGAGACAACAGACTTACAGGTTTTAACATTTTGAATAAACGACGAGCTGCTAAACATGAGATCCAGCTCTCGGGGGGATCTACTTATCAATCTGGCAGCAAAATTCTCAATTCAGTAGCTAATACACAGGCTTTACTCTAAAATCATTCAGGAAAATGAAACGGAGAGTCGGCTCGCGAGTTCTCACTCCTCCTGGAGTGAGACTTCCAGTCGAACCCTCCCCCGATGGGACAAAAAAACCCAATCTGAAAGGTGTCTGGCCTGCTAAAGTTTGGATGCGCGTGAAAATAAAACATGTTATACATTTAAAACTTGTAGCGAGAAATCTCTCAGAGTGCTTTTCTGAACATATGCTTGGTTGAGTTAGCCAGTTGGCTAATTGATAAGCTTCCCACGTGGCTCAAGATCCTCCCTGCTGTGAATCTTTCACAAAGTCTATAAGGTGTTAACAATGTTAATGTAGCGGAAGAACACGTTTAGAAAGGTGAGAAAAAATGAAAAGGTGGGAAAAAAAACTTGGTGTGAGTGGGGAGAATGGTGCTGAAGGGTGTTTTAATATTTCCTTATTTTTTTTCCATTTGCCCGCCAAGAGGCCCAGCCCGCCAAGAGGCCCAGCCCGCCCAGCCCGCCAAGAGGCCTGCCCTGCCAAGAGGCCCAGCCCAGCCCGCCCAGCCCACCAAGAGGCCTGCCCCGCCAAGAGGCCCAGCCCGCCCAGCCCGCCAAGAGGCCCGCCCCGCCAAGAGGCCCAGCCCAGCCCAGCCCGCCAAGAGGCCCAGCCCGCAAAGAGGCCCAGCCCAGCCCGCCCAGCCCGCCAAGAGGCCCAGCCCGCAAAGAGGCCCAGCCCAGCCTGCCCAGCCCAGCCTGCCCAGCCCGCCAAGAGGCCCAGCCCGCCCAGCCCGCCAAGAGGCCTGCCCTGCCAAGAGGCCCAGCCCAGCCTGCCCAGCCCAGCCTGCCCAGCCCGCCAAGAGGCCCGCCCCGCCAAGAGGCCCAGCCCGCCCAGCCCGCCAAGAGGCCTGCCCCGCAAAGAGACCCAGCCCAGCCCAGCCCGCCCAGCCCGCCAAGAGGCCCAGCTCGCCCCGCCAAGACAACAGCGGAGGAAACGCTGATTACGGTGACGGCTTGAAATGCTGCTGCGTGGCAAAAACCACACAACACATCAACTTGTGTTCTGATCCGGCCCAAAGCAAGCAGACTGTAGGTGTACAGAAGTGTGATAAGTGGCGCGCCCGGTTCCGCTAATGTGCTGCCTTAACCGCTAATCCCAAAAACTGAGCTCTTATAATCTTAACCAATTCTGCCAGCGGCTTAATTAAAAAAAAACAAACACGGCAGCTTGCGGCGGTGAACCGGGTCCGAGCACCGTGTGCTAATCGGTCAACAGCGGGAAACGTTGAGTGTCGCCTACCTGGCGCAGTATTGTTGCTATCGTAACGACCTCGCAAACATAGAGACGGCCGTAAGACCGCCAGAGGTCTCTGGTGGTCTTATTATCCGAGATCTTTTTCTATGATGATACCCTGGGGGTTTGCTTTAAAATGTAGAAGGCGCTGAAAAAATACAATTATCCATTCACCCGAACCGCTTACCCTGCGCTCAGGGGATGCTGGGGCCTATTGGGCGGCAGGCTAGGAGAGGCCACAAGGCCATCACACACACCTAGGGGTGTTCGGACCTTGTCTGGACTGGAGGCAGTTCAGACACTGCTGGGTAGCGGCCCACTTACTAAACCGCGTCCGCCTCCTGCGTATTCTATAGGGAAACTTCCGGAAGCTTTCATCTGATATATGACGGGTTATAGTTACGTCATATTTGGATTTAGGGTTTGTCTATCGTGTCAAAGGTAACCATTTTTATCGGCACTGCCCCCCCCCCCCACCGGTCATCTGGGGTCTTATCTGTTATTGTTCAGTGTCTCAGCTTGACTGATATATTGATAGATAAGCCTTTTATTGGCATACAAACAATCCACTCAGCCTTTTTGAGTCTGAAGTTAATGCACATTAGTTCAGCTAATAACGTCGGAGATATGATGTCTTGATGCGTGCTCGATAATCCAGGTAGGGACATCAAAGGAGGTCGAATGAGCTCATCTGGATACAACGTTTATACCCGTAAGCGTTGCATCCAGATGAGCTGATTCGACCCCCCCCCCCCCTTTGAAATCCGCTCACTGCTCTGGTGGTCAAAGAAACCCTGTTATTTCCATTAAGGCTGGCGAAACGTACGGCGAGTGATCCCTTTTTTTTTCTGTGTACACGTGATTTACAGTACGACATCCATAACCACAGCGGACAACGCTTTTGAAACGCTCGGAAGCCCCCCCCCCCAAAAAAAAACTCTTCCCATCTACAGACAAACGATAACGTGTGCATATTTTGGCAACATTTTAACCCCAAATGTAGCGCGCTGGACTTTGTAACGGACAACAGGTTGCAGTGAATCAGAGGATGAAACGCTCCGAAAAATGATCCACGAGCATATAAACGAAATGTTGTAAAACTCTACATTGATCTGTGGCACCCATCCATCCAGCCATCCATCCAGCCATCCAGCCATTATCCAAGCCGCTCATCCTGCTCTCAGGGATGCCGGAGCCTATCCCAGCAGGCATTGGGCAGCAGGCGGGGAGGACACCCTGGACGGGCCGCCAGGCCATCACAGGATCTGTGGCACCCATGAGGGTTAAAACTGATGATGCTTTACTGGGCATCCCCAGTGAAACGCCCTCAACATCCCCCCCCCCCACACACACACACACACAACACATGTTGGTTAAATTGGCTGAACGGTCGATGAGTTATGGTCAATTTTGTGTGACGCCACGGTTCATTTATAAGCCAAGCTACTTGGCCTATCTGTGGGTAATTAACGCGGAGGACATGCTCAAGACGACCCACACAAAGCTTCATGTGAATCACATGCGAGGACAAGGGTGAGTAGCAACACAATAACGTTATAACTTTTTACAAAAGCGGCAGAAATTGAAAGAAAGCGACCCATGTGTTGGACTCAGTATTATCCCAAGAATTTGGCCTATTCTTGTCATGGCTAATTGATGTAATTTTAGCTGCCTCAGCAGTGGCTGTGGCTTTGACCCTATCTGCCAAGTTTGGTGGCTCTCTTTGCTAACAGTTTCTGAGATCCAGGTACTTTAAAGACGAGAAGAACTGGATCCCCAGGACCTAGGGTGGCGGAGAGCTCAAATAACACCTAACCCTGCTAATGAAACGAGCTGTGCTCAGCAGCAGCTGTGGCTTTGACCCTATCTGCCAAGTTTGGTGGCTCTCTTTGCTAACAGATTCTGAGATCCAGGTACGTTAAAGACGAGAAGAACTGGATCCCCAGGACCTAGGGTGGCAGAGAGCCCAAATAACACCTAACCCTGCTAATGAAACGAGCTGTGCTCAGCAGTGGCTGTGGCTTTGACCCTATCTGCCAAGTTTGGTGGCTCTCTTTGCTAACAGATTCTGAGATCCAGGTACTTTAAAGACGAGAAGAACTGGATCCCCAGGACCTAGGGTGGCGGAGAGCCCAAATAACACCTAACCCTGCTAATGAAACGAGCTGTGCTCAGCAGCGGCTGTGGCTTTGACCCTATCTGCCAAGTTTGGTGGCTCTCTTTGCTAACAGATTCTGAGATCCAGGTACTTTAAAGACGAGAAGAACTGGATCCCCAGGACCTAGGGTGGCGGAGAGCCCAGATAACACCTAACCCTGCTAATGAAACGAGCTGTGCTCAGCAGTGGCTGTGGCTTTGACCCTATCTGCCAAGTTTGGTGGCTCTCTTTGCTAACGGATTCTGAGATCCAGGTACTTTAAAGACGAGAAGAACTGGATCCCCAGGACCTAGGGTGGCAGAGAGCCCAAATAACACCTAACCCTGCTAATGAAACGAGCTGTGCTGGACAACACAGCTGGATTTAATGCACATCCTTACTATATAGTATACCGCTATACTGGGTTTATGCTAACATTTTCACTGTGAAGGTGCTGCCCTATCTGATAGTACAAGTAATAAACTAGGACCAGCACAGACAAATGGACGGCCTCACACCTGGACCTGCAGGAACCTTGTGGGTCTTGCGGGTGAAAGAGTGTCATGGTCGGAGCCGTTAGAATAAGATCCGCCTCATGCATTTGATTTATGTACAGTATCACTTCTTTTAAATAGATCCGACTGAAATATTGCTTCCATCATGGAAACTAGTAAATAGCGTTTTTATAGATTTAATCTTGGGCTGCCGTTTGCTGTGCTTTTTACCAGCATAGCTCCGGTGCTGGTCAGGTAATCCTCCCTACTGTCCTCTAAGTGTCCTGCCAGGACGAAATAAATCCCTCTGCATTTTGGAGCACAACAATGCTTGGCAAACTGCGTTCTGCGGTGAACAACTGGACAAGCTGCTAATTATGAAAGCGATGAAGATGATTTAGTATATATGCCGAGATGGTGTTAGCCATGTACATTGTATTGCTATTCTCTGACAGCAAGAGGAAAGTTTGTCACACATCTATTGTCTCCTAGTAGAGACTGCAGCCAAGACGGCCTACCCCTCCCCCAGCAGGAGGGGACTATGGGTGTCCAGATGATCCACACTGCAGATGTTCACCGGTGTTTCAGCACAAGCAGATGCTATGGGGCACGAGAAGTGCCCTGCGGGGGCCATTTCTTAGCTCCGGTTTGCTGGTTCCTGTGTGCATCTGACAGAGTATGCCATAACACGTATGCTATCTATCTGATCTAAAGGACGTTGTTAAAACTAGCTGGCAGTGGGGGCCTCTGGGGTGTCGTTGGTTCGAATCCCCGTGTTACTCCCAGCTTGGTCCCTACAGACACAGTCGTCCGCGTCTGCGGGTGGGAAGCCGGATGTGGGTATGTGTCCTAGCCGCTGCACTGACTTGCGCCTCCTCTGGTTGGTCGGGGCACCTGTTCGGGGGAGGGGGGTGATAGCATGATCCTCCCACGTGCTACGTCCCCTTGGTAAAACTTCTCACTGTCAGGTGAAAAGGAGAGGGGGTGGAGCAGTGGCCAGGACAGCTGCTCCAGAAGAGTGGGGTAATTGGCTGGATACAATTGGGGGGGGGGGTATGCAAAAAAGAAAGAAAGAGAGAAGCTAGCTGGCAGTGGTTTATATAAGATTGTACCTCCCCCCCAGGCATGACAAAACACACCTCATATCCAAAGGAGTTGAATCAATTGCAAGTGGACTTGGTTATATATCCGTGAAGACGTTTCTCATCCAAGAGGCTTCCTCAGTTCGTGCCTTTCTGACTAGGCCAAACTAGTCTGACTGGCTTCGGGGGATCAAATTAATATTGATCCTCAAAGTGGGTGGACGTGGCAGTGTTCTGCAGTCAAAGTGTATTTTTTCTCCAAAATTTATTTTTGATTTTTCCCTTTTTCCTCCCAATTTAGTGGCCAATCGATCCCTATTTTTAATTCAAACACCCACCCTCGTACTGCATGCGTTCGCCAGCTGCACCTCTCCGGCCGGCAGTCTCGAAGGAGGCCACCTCCCCACTTCCGTGACAGGGCGACTCCAGGCCGAACCACTGCTTTTTCCGACACACCCAGAGACGCATTCACGTGACGAACACAATCTGACTCCGCCCCCACAGCGTTGCCAATTATTGCTGCTTCATCGAGTCCGGCAATAGTCGGATCTGCCGAGACCGGGGCGCGAACCCCCGGTCCCCAGTGGGCAACTGCGTCGACACAAAGCCGATGCTTAGACCGCTACGCCACCGCGGACGTCAAAGCGTAGTTGGATTGAAAAAAGCCACTCAGGCTAGCTTGGTCTAGTCAGAAAGGCACGAACCGAGGAAGCCTCCTGGATGAGAGGCGAAACGTCCTCACGGATATATACCAAGTCCAGTTGCACTTGATTCAACTCCTTCGGATAACCAAGACCTGGAGGAACGAGAACATTCACAGACACCCCTCATATCTCGTTAAAAGAAACGGCCGGTCTGTGGCGTCACACGTGTGGCGTTTCAGCCACGAGGCGGTTCCTGCAGCCACGCACCAGGCCACACCGCCCGTCTTAACGGGGTTATTAATCATCTTCCAGCATCTGCATCCAGAGACACGTGACGCCGGCTAGACGCAGGAGTCCACACTCAAACAAACAATTTTTTTCCCCAATCAAACTACACTTTGACTGCAGAACACTGCCACGTCCACCCACTTCGAGGATCAATATTAATTCGATCCCCGAATTTCCTCTCCGAGGCAACCCACCGAGTCCATTTATCAACGTGAGCATCGTGGTGCCGCAGCGCAGCACGGGAGCAGGCGTTTCCAGCCCCCGTTGCCCATGAACACAACACACCCCTGCAAGCTATTAAAGGCGGGATCCGGAGGCCGACACACGACCGCTGGGTCGGTAAAAGGTCACCGCTTCTAAAGTGAGGAGGCCTCCCTCGTGTGTTGCTCCTCTGCACCCCGTCACAGGCGCAAAAAAGTGCGAGCAACGACAAAAAAACCATCCCGCGTATATGACACAACACCTGGTGCACCCCCACCCCGCCCCTACCCCCCTGCCTGCCTGCAGCGGCTCCCATGGCAACCAGAAGCCAACCACGTCAATCCCCAATTAGAAAACAAGGTCACATTTTTGGGAATGTGAAAACGTTTGTTCCGAATTTTCAAAAAAAATAAAATAAGATAAAGTGATCAAAATGGCCAGAAAAGGGAAAACAAATCCCCAAATTCAACTCCAACATCCGGGAAAGTTACAGCGTGTATCTGCTCGGCAGCACCTCGACACGTCCAAGATGCCTGGGATAACGGCCTTCTGCTGCGCGGTTATTGTTCCCGCATGTCAGAACGCAGGGGTTTACGAGGGGACCCCCAGATGTAAAGAATAAATAAAATCTAGAACATATTTATTGGTATGATAGCCCTCAGGGGGCCCTCAGGGCAGATATACAGGGCGCCTCTCGCTTACCTCGACAGTGCACGCCCTCGTCGTAGCCGTCCTCGCAGTCCCGGGCCCCGTTGCACAGCTTGTTGAAGTGGATGCACCTCTTGGTCCCGATGCACTGCATGTGGTTGAGGGGACATCTCAGCGCCACCTCCAGCGCGCCTGAAACACACAGGCCCAACACCGTCAGAAGTCTGCACAGTCTGCAGTGTTTGTGACTCGTCTCTATATAAGTGTAAACTACTAATAAGACCCACTGGCCGATTGAGTGCTTCTCAACCCAGTCCTCAAGGACCCCCTATCCTGCATATTTTCTTTGCAACCCTGAATAGGTACCTGTTTGTAGTTATTCAACCAATCAGCAATTAATTTTGTCAGGTGTTGCACACCTTGCATAATTAAGTGCTGCGAGATGATTGGTCGAGTAAGTACAAGCAGGGCTACCTATGCAGGGTTACAATGAAACCCTGCGGGATAGGGGGTCCTTGAGGACTGGGTTGAGAAACACTGGTAGAGGGTCTGACCCTTTTAGTCGAGCGGTTGGTGACGTCGCCTTGCGGTGCAGTACACTCCGTATCGAATCCCGCACCGGGCGAGAAAATAACCGGTTACGTAAATTGGGTTTTATTTCCCCAGTTTTTCTGTCAACACACAAGACGACCCCAGTCTCCAGTGATTGGCGGAAGAGGGTGTCGTTAGCTGCTTGGCAGATTGCACAGGGGCTACGCGCACGCGGGACAAGATACCCCCGGGGTTCGAACCCACCGCCGTGAGGCCACGGCGCCGACCACTGCGCCGCTCGTGTCGTGCGTCACGAATCTGCTGCATGCGCATAATCTGTACATACAGCCGATTCAGCACATCACCTTGCACGTAGGACTTGTGGGGGGGGGGGGGAGGAGGAGGAAGGAAACAACAACACCTGTTCCCCGTCCCAGCAGCCAAACAGCAGAGAGCAGCTGTTTAAGGATTCACGAGGCACACAGGTGACCCCCGCCCCCCCCGCTGATTTAAAGGGGAGGCGCGTGCAGCGCTAAAGCTGTGCGCGTATTGACACAACAGTGACTCACTTTCACCGCGGCCTCTCATCGCAAGCTGTTTTACTGCCTTAAAAGGGTGGTAGGAGATCCTCGTCTTTAATGTCTCCTTCTTGGCCATCTCCCCGAGCCCCGGGGATACACTATATTTTACACCATATTTAGGAAAGTCAAATATAAGTGACCTCGTCTCGGGGAGTTCATATTTCATAAATGAGCAAACTGGCCGGCCTCATCCGCTCGAGTCTTAAAAGTGTTTTACTGAGTTGTAGGTGTTAACCTTGAGTCTTCCTCCCCTCTGCCTCTCCCTCTCCCTCTCTCCTCTCTCCCTTGTCCCCCTCCCCTCTCTCCCTCTCTCTCTCCTCTCTCCCCTTGTCCCCCTCCCCTCTCTCCCTCTCTCTCTCCTCTCTCCCCCTCTCTCTCCTCTCTCCCCTTGCCCCCCCTCTCTCTCCCTCTCTCACTCACGTTCTACCTCTCCCTCTCTCCCCCTCTCCCTCTCTCTCTCTCTCTCTCTCTCCCTCTCTCACGTTCTACCTCTCTCCCTCTCTCCCCCTCTCCCTCTCTCTCTCTCTCTCTCTCCCTCTCTCTCTCCCTCTCTCACGTTCTACCTCTCTCCCTCTCTCTCCCTCTCTCTCCCTCTCTCTCCCTCTCTCTCCCTCTCTCTCTTCTCTCTCCTCTTGTCTCTCTCTCTCTCACGTTCTACCTCTCGCCCTCTCTCTCCCTCTCTCCCCCTCTCCCTCTCTCTCTCTCCCTCTCTCTCTCTCTCTCTCTCCTCCTCTCACGTTCTACCTCTCTCCCTCTCTCTCTCTCTCTCTCTCTCTCTCTCTCTCTCTCTCTCTCTCTCTCTCTCTCTCTCTCTCTCTCTCTCTCTCTCTCTCTCTCTCTCGCGCCTCTTGTCTCTCTCTCTCTCACATTCTACCCCCCCCCCCTCTCTCTCTCCCTCTCTCTCACGTTCTACCTCTCTCCCTCGCTATCCCTCTTTCTCTCCTTCTCTCTCTCTCCCCCCTCTCTACATCTCTCCCGCTCTCTCTCTCTCTCTCTCTCTCTCTCTCTCTCTCTCTCTCTCTCTCTCTCTCTCTCTCTCTCTCTCTCTCTCTCTCTCTCTCTCTCTCTCTTTATATATATATTTATATACATATATTACACACAGATACTATCATAGATACTATAATACTATATCAAATGTACTGTTTTGTACAACAATGTCTACTCGTTTACTGTCTCTTCTTCTTTGGTTTTTGAAAATGAGTTTTACATTCAAGTTCCCCTCGGATTCACCTCAGAATTGCACACCCTTCACCACACCAAAAACATGAACCACAGAGACGAATACTTATGATTTGTGAAATCCACAATGCAGAGGAGACGTCCTTCGCTCAGTGAGGAAACTAAAACACTGTCACACACTGTTTAACCCGGCGCCAGCGCGCAGCACACTTCCGCTCGGCAAATGTCCTTGTTAACACGCAAACTGTGCAGGTCTCTGACAACATAACAACATTGTCAGCCTCTCCCCTCGCTCTCACGCCACATGTGCCCTGATCAAATGTGATGAGGAAAGTGATGGGGCATGAATATTCAGCGACTGATTTGTCGTGCAGGGCCGCACAGATGGTCCCTCGTCAGCTGAGGTGCTAAGGGCCGCTCGTCAGCCTCACACACCACTGTACATCACCGGGACCAGACACTCCGCATGGACCCTATCGCCTCGACCCCGTCCAGATACGCCCCTGCGGTGCCGAAATGCTCAGCACATGTTGCAAGGAGGCACTGCCAGAGTTGTCCAGACAGACAGACAGACAGACAGACAGATAGATAGATAGATAGATAGATAGATAGATAGATAGATAGATAGATAGATAGATAGATAGATAGATAGATAGATAGATAGATAGATAGATAGATAGATAGATAGATAGATAGATAGATAGATAGATAGATAGATAGATAGATAGATAGATAGATAGATAGATAGATAGATAGATAGATAGATAGATAGATAGATAGATAGATAGATAGATAGATGTAAAGAAAGCAAAAGAATATGGGGGGGTAAAGAAAGAGATCCTGCTTGAACTGTATTAAGCAACTCCAGATGTTAAAAAACATAAAAAATGAAAATATATTTTAAATGAGAACTGTAGGGCCCCGGTATCGGTTTAATAAATTAATAATGTTCAGAGACGAGACCAGCACGTGTGCTTTAATAGCAGTTTAATCGCAGCACCTTAATGGAAGGCACGTGTTTCCCTTGGCAAAAACAAAAACGTATAAAAATGTGCGACACACTAATTCAGACAAAGCTGCGAAGCTGGAAACTTTGAACAGATGCATCAGTATCGCAGGCTTGACAGACTAATAAACAGAAAACGAAACATTCCCCTCGAAGCTGCAGGGGGAGCGGGGGTTGCATGTCGAGGAGTTGACAGTTTCTCGTGCTGGTATCCAAATCATTATTCTCTGCTTTATTTATTTATTTATTAATCATGATTATTTTTTTAGGTTTATGGGCATTAAGGTGAGCACCAGCTGCACCTTTATAATTGTGTTAAATGTAGCTTGTAAGAGGAGGTGTGAGGCAGCTCAGCCCGACAGCAGAATACTGCATTTCATTAGGTTGTCAACTTGTAAACTATTTGAGTAACAAACACAACGATAGCTTGTTAAGGGGCACAAGGGTGGGTAGAATGCCTGGAATCTGAATGTAGTTGTTAACACCTTCTACTTATGTTCTTAAACCCTACAAAACCTTGCAAAGTTTGAAAGCAGTTGGGAAGTCTGGGGGAAAAAAATGTGGCTAAATAATGACTCTTTTTATTGCGTGATTTTTCTCTATAAACTTTCACAACATATGTTCAGTGTTTCCAGTAAATAGACTTTACCGGGGGGCCATGTATAATAACGGCTGCTGGCACATCTTAGCGTTTTATATGTTTACTATTCATCCGTGCGAGAGAACGACGCCATCCGCCATTGATTATCTGGTGGACACGCCCCTCGCTCGCCCCTCCCCTACCTGTTCGTTCTGCTATCGCGAGAAGTGTGTACTCACAATCTCGCCGCCGGGAACTACAGAGGCCTCGTTTTGCCACCGTGGAGGCGTTCTCTGGTGGACATTTAACAAGCGCAGACCAGGTGAAACAAGGTTAAACCCAGCCACTGAGGATGCACAAGCCAGTGCATCCTTAGTGCCGGTCCCAAGCCCGGACAAATGGGGAGGGTTGCGTCAGGAAGGGCATCCGGCGTAAAATCTTTGCCAAATCAAATATGCGGATCATAAATAAGACTTACATACCGGATCGGTCGAGGCCCGGGTTACCAACGACCGCCACCGGTACTGTTAACCAGCAGGGTGTCGGTGGAAACTATGCTACTGTTGGGCGAAGGAGAAGGAGAGGAGGAAAGCATGTCCAGAGGCAGCTAGAGAGGAGGAAGGGTAGGCATGTGGAGGTGAGAGTTGGAACTTTGAATGTTGGCACTATGACTGGTAAAGGGAGAGAGCTGGCTGACATGATGGAAAGAAGAAAGGTAGGCATACTGTGTGTGCAAGAGACCAGGTGGAAGGGGAGTAAGGCCAGGAGTATCGGAGGTGGCTTCAAACTCTTCTACCATGGTGTGAATGGGAGGAGTAATGGGGTAGGGGTCATTCTGAAGGAAGAGTATGTCAAGGGCGTGCTGGAGGTGAAGAGAGTGTCAGACAGAGTGATGAGTATGAAGCTGGAAATTGAAGGTTTATTGCTGAATGTTATCAGCGCATATGCCCCGCAAGTTGGGTGTGAGATGGATGAAAAAGAAGAATTCTGGAGTGAGTTGGACGACATGGTGGAGAGGGTACCCAAGGAGGAGAGAGTGGTGATTGGAGCGGACTTCAATGGACATGTTGGTGAAGGGAACAGAGGTGATGAGGAGGTGATGGGAAGGTATGGAGTCAAGAAGAGAAATGTGGAAGGACAGATGGTGGTGGATTTTGCGAAAAGGATGGAAATGGCTGTGGTGAATACATATTTCAAGAAGAGGGAGGAACACAGGGTGACGTACAAGAGTGGAGGGAAGTGCACACAAGTGGACTATATCTTATGTAGAAGGCGCCATCTAAAAGGGATTGGAGACTGCAAGGTGGTGACAGGGGAGAGCGTAGCCAGGCAGCATCGGATGGTGGTCTGTAGGATGACTTTGGAGACCAAGAAGAGGAAGCGAGTGAAGACACAGCCGAAGATTAAATGGTGGAAGTTGAAGAAGGAAGACTGTTGTGTGGAGTTCAGGCAGGAGTTAAGACAGGCACTGGGTGGTAGTGAAGAGTTGCCAGATGGCTGGACAACCACTGCAGAAATAGTGAGGAAGACAGCTAGGAAGGTACTTGGTATGTCATCAGGACAGAGGAAGGAAGACAAGGAGACTTGGTGGTGGAATGAGGAAGTACAGCAAATTATACAGAGGAAAAGGTTGGCAAAGAAGAAGTGGGATAGTCAGAGAGATGAAGAAAGTAGACAGGAGTACAAGGAGATGCAGCGTAAAGCAAAGAGAGAGGTGGCAAAGGCAAAGGAAAAGGCGTATGGTGAGTTGTATGACAGGTTAGACACTAAGGAAGGAGAAAAGGACTTGTACCGATTGGCTAGACAGAGGGACCAAGCTGCAAAGGATGTGCAGCAAGTTAGGGCGATCAAGGATAGAGATGGAAATGTGCTGACAAGTGAGGAGAGTGTGTTAAGAAGGTGGAAGGAGTACTTTGAGGGGCTGATGAATGAAGAAAATGAGAGAGAGAGAAGGTTGGATGATGTAGGGATAGTGAATCAGGAAGTTCAGTGGATTAACAAGGAGGAAGTGAGGGCAGCTATGAAGAGGATGAAGAATGGAAAGGCAGTTGGTCCTGATGACATACCTGTGGAGGCATGGAGATGTTTAGGAGAGATGGCAGTGGAGTTTCTAACTAGATTGTTTAACACAATCCTGGAAAGTGAGAGGATGCCTGAGGAGTGGAGAAGAAGCATACTGGTACCGATTTTCAAGAACAAGGGCGATGTGCAGAACTGTAACAACTACAGAGGTATAAAGTTGATCAGCCACAGCATGAAGATTTGGGAAAGAGTAATAGAAGCTAGGTTAAGAGGAGAGGTGACGATCAGCGAGCAGCAGTATGGTTTCATGCCACGAAAGAGCACCACAGATGCCATGTTTGCTTTGAGAATGTTGATTGAGAAGTATAGAGAAGGCCAGAAAGAGTTGCATTGTGTCTTTGTAGATTTAGAGAAAGCTTATGACAGAGTGCCGAGAGAGGAGGTGTGGTATTGTATGAGGAAGTCAGGAGTTGCAGAGAAGTATGTAGGAGTGGTGCAGGATATGTATGAGGGAAGTGTGACAATGGTGAGGTGTGCGGTTGGAATGACAGATGGGTTCAAGGTGGAGGTGGGATTACATCAAGGATTGGCTCTGAGCCCTTTCTTGTTTGCAATGGTGATGGACAGGTTGACGGACAAGATCAGGCAGGAGTCTCCATGGACGATGATGTTCGCGGATGACATTGTGATCTGTAGCGAGAGTAGGGTGCAGGTCGAGGAGAGCCTGGAGAGGTGGAGGTATGCACTAGAGAGAAGAGGAATGAAAGTCAGTAGGCGCGAGACGGAATACCTATGGGTGAATGAGAGGGAGGACAGTGGAATGGTCAGGATGCAAGGAGTGGAGGTGACAAAGGCATCTGAGTTTAAATACTTGGGGTCAACTGTCCAGAGTAACAGGGAGTGCAGTAGAGAGGTGAAAAAGAGAGTGCAGGCAGGTTGGAGTGGGTGGAGAAGTGTGTCAGGAGTGATTTGCGACAGAAGGGTACCAGCAAGAGTTAAAGGGAAAGTTTACAAGATGGTTGTGAGACCAGCTATGTTATATGGTTTGGAGACAGTGGCACTGACGAAAAGACAGGAGGCGGAGCTGGAGGTGGCAGAGTTGAAGATGCTAAGATTTTCACTGGGAGTAACGAAGAAGGACAGGATTAGGAACGATTATATTAGAGGGACAGCTCAGGTTGGACGGTTTGGAGACAAAGCAAGAGAGGCAAGATTGAGATGGCTTGGACATGTGTGGAGGAGAGATGCTGAGTATATTGGGAGAAGGATGCTGAATATGGAGCTGCCAGGGAAGAGGAGAAGAGGAAGGCCAAAGAGGAGGTTTATGGATGTGGTGAGGGAAGACATGCAGGTGGCTGATGTGACAGAGGAAGACGCAGAAGACAGGAAGAAATGGAAACGGATGATCCGCTGTGGCGACCCCTAACGGGAGCAGCCGAAAGTAGTAGTAGTAGACCAGGTGAAACAACTTACTTTCTCCTTATTGTGTGACTGTATAATTATTTTTTCTATAAACTTTTACAACATATGTTCAGTGTTTCCAGTAAATAGACTTTACTGGGGCCCGTGTATATTAACTACAGCTGGCACATCTTAGCGTTTTATATTCATCCGTGCGACAGAACGACGCCATCCGCCATCGATTAACTGGTGGACACGCCCCTCGCTCGCCCCTCCCCCTACCTGTTCGTTCTGCTATCGCGAGAAGTGTCTACTCACAATCTCGCCGCCTCCTGCGGTGCGGGCGATACGGGTTCGCATCCCGGCCGCGGAAATTCCTGTGGTTGCGTTGACCCCCAAATTCGCTACAATCATGTGTTTTCTCTTCGTGCTATGGCAGCTAGAAAGACAGGCTAACTTCAGCTAAGGTTAGACAACTACTTTTTCATGCATCTACTCAGCAGGGCGGGTGAATTTTACATTTTTTTTCTAATTTCTGTATAGTTGATTTAAAGGTTGTTTTCCAGGTCAAAACGGACCTGAGAAACGGAGTGAAAGGGGAGCACCTGGCTGCAAATCCCGATAAATGGAGCCGCACCAGAGACGTTCCCATGTGCACAGGTGTCGGAGCTCTTCGAAAGATTAAGTGCCATGACAAAAAGTGCCATCGTTGTATATGCTAAATAGTGTTTATTTCTTTATTTAGACAAATTTAAAAAAAAGAAAGAAAAGTTGATGGTGGGGAGGGTTGACTCTGTGAGATACATTACGAAGTTAATAGAAATATTCAATAAATCGAAATATTGTTTAAACTGCTAATAAGACACGTTAGCCCCCTAGCTAACGGGTCTGACCCTTTAGCCGAGCGGTTAGTGATGTCACCTTGTGGTGCAGTACACCCCGTATCGAATCCCGCACCGGGCAAGAATTAACCGGGTACAATTGTGTTAAAGGTAATACGTATTTGTTGTTTGTCACGTGTAGTAGACCATCTTTGTGCCGGCAGATAATGACGGCCCTTTCTGCCGGTGGGAAACTGCATGTTGTATCACTGGATGCAGGTCTGACATGTTGCTGACAACAGAAGACCAAAGGAAAGAGAAGTTGATGTTCCTGTAACAAGTGGGCGACATCTACACATGTCCTGAGAGAGACTGGTCCAGGAGGTAACACGCACCATGCAGTACAATTTATACCCACCTCTCCATTAATTATACCCTTTTTTTTCTACTATTAGCCTTTGTATTTTAACCACCCGTGTGTGATGTGGTGTACTATTTTGAAATGCTTCCCTGCTTTTGCAGCAGTGTTTTCTTTGCATCTGTAAAACTGTATTGTCGAGCCATCATTCCCTGGTTCAGAAATAAGTTGGCACCACTCGGCATCAATATCACACTAGTTGTGTGTTGCCTGACTGTCAAGATGTTGATTGTTTTTGCACAGTTCTACTTATTTAAGATCAACTACCTTCATTTTGTACCGTTATCAGCTTCAGATGGGTATTATAAGGAGGAACGACTCTCTGCACACGAATTATGAGAAGCAGTGTGACGGCAGGTGTATTGCAGAACAACATGACCAGGAAGACAAAATTAGTATTGATCTGGTAGCCTTTCCAACTGGTTTTTAAATGAAACGTGCATTTATGTTTACTTTGGAGGAGGGCGTAATAAGTAGGAACAGCTGGGAAGGTTTCTGAGTGGAATTCCAGCTCCTCCACTGGAGTGAAGTGAATTTTGACCTCTTGAAAGGAAATATTTGAGAAGTTGTCAGTGGGGGGTGGGGGGGGCACTGAACTCTGCTGTTTGGGGATCCAGCAGATCCCTGACCTATGACTCACACATGTGTCAGAGATTTTTTTTTATGTCTTATATTTTTCATCAAAGTCGCATCCCTGCTGTCTGGAGACTGCCGGATAGGCTAGGTATGACCAGCTTGATGGAAACCATGTCATAAACGCCTGTCTTCGTGGCTATGTAAGACTTGGACTTCATATATGCATTTTATACAGTTTATAAATATTTGACATGGCACCTAGGGAGTTGCTCTAATCTTCTAAAACTTAAATTTTTTAAATTTTTTTATGTATTTTCAGCTAAATCTTTCCTCATAATTTGTGTTATATACATTTTTAAGCTCTTTACACACACTTATTATCTTTTAAATCCACACCTGCAATCTGCTTACAGTGGGCATAAAAAAAAACAATTATAGTTCCATGTTTACCTTCTTACACGAGCCTTTATATCGTGATGAGGCCCTAAAAACATGTTTTTGTTCAATTTGAACAAAGGCCAAAGCATACAACCCATCAGAGAGCGGAGGCAGCATCTGATTTTAACTGGAGGAGACTGTGACCCCATTTACACCTGGTATTTAAATTGGATCTGCATAGCTCTGGGACAGCACACTGACTTGGTGGTTAGCACAGTTGTCTTACAGCAATAGGGTCCTGGGACCAATCCTGGCACTTGTGTGTGGACTTTGCATAATCTGTCTGTGTTAGCGGTGCTTTCCCCCTGGTATTCCACTTTCCTCACACAGACCAAAGACATTAAGGCTCGGGATTGCCCGTGGGTGTGAATAGGAATGAGAATATGTCTGTTTGTCCTGCCCCGGACTCTTGTCCAGAACACTCGCCCACTGTGACAGGCGAGATCAGAAGCCTTTCGTGACAGGCTTCAGAGTCTCCAGAACCCCTGCGAACCCTGGCCAAGCAACTACGGCTGTTCGTCTTTACAGCCTTTACACCGTCCACTGCGACCTGACCTCAGGTAGACGGCCGGGTGTAGATGTGATTCTCTGGGTTGAAGTGTGAGAGCGCACCGCCCACAGGGTACAAACGCCGTCAACACACATCTTCACGTGCTGACAGCTAACGGGTCAGGTCACTGAGCGGCATGACTCTGCAAGGACAGACAACTTTTTCTTTTTGTTTTTTTTCCCAATTATGGCTAAACGTGCAATGGCTAATCACAGCTTAACCAAAGCATTCCTGCACAATCTGCTCCCACCAGTCATCACCCCTGTTCTTTATCCCGTGGATGAATGGTTGAAAGAATGAATGGCTGATACATGCTTCCAGTAGCTGGAGAAGACGTGCCCAAAGTGACCGCAGGCTGTGCAGCAGCCCATCGTCAGCTGACCGTAAAGCTGCTGTTTTTATTCATGCTGACACGAGACAGACTTGCCTCTGCACGACCTCCCTGCTTGCTTTGCATAATTTATGGGCATAATGATCTGACAACAGCGCAGACAGACGAGCAGAAAGAACAGACACGAGTGGTGCAAAAGCAGAAGCTGTGATAAGATTGCGTGCATTAAATCTGCAGGTGTCAATAGGGCCTGGTACATGACGATGCTAACAAACACCTCAAGTGAGAGTTTCTTCTTTTTTTTACAACATACACAGTTTGAAAATGATGGCACTTGAAGTACTGGGGGGGGGGAGTGCGGGCACTCATTTTTTTGTGCCATATTTGGCTAATTACTAAGAAGCCACTTGAAATCTGCAACACAGATGCGTAAAGATCTGTACTGACACAATATAACGCTAATGTCCCGTTTTATGACCGAAACTGCTCGGAATGACAATATTGCGCAACAATCTTTAACATTTTCTAAACTCATTCCCTGAAGCATCGTTTGCACATTTTTCCATCAGCCATATCTGAATTTAAATTTTATTTGATTTGATTTTGATATACTTTAATGATCCCCATAGGGAAATTATGCAGTGGGCAGCCGCCGTGCAGCACCCGGGGACCACCTCCAGTTCGTCTTGCCACGCCTCGGTCAGGGGCACGGGCAGGAGTACTAACCCTAACATGCACGTCTTTTGGATGGTGGGGGAAACCGGAGCACCCGGAGAAAACCCACCACAGACACGGGGAGAACATGCAAACTCCACAGAAAGGACGACCCCCCAAGGTTGGACAACCCCGGGGTTCGAACCCAGGACCTTCTTGTTGTGAGGCGACGGCGCTAACCGCTGCACCACTGTGCCGCCCAACGATGTCAACTGGTCATGTGACAGTGTAATGTCCAATCGACTCAGACTTTTTTGAACCCATTTCTCTCAGGTATCTGCAAAAAGTTCAACATGGGACCATACCAATGAAAACCACTGGGACTGTTACACAGTGATTCCTGTGTCTACCCTCTGGCTCATATTTACTACTGCAGTGAATAAAATACGTTTCCATTCCTCATTAATCTCACATAAAAACTCAATTTACATATTCTCTTG
Organism: Lampris incognitus; assembly: GCF_029633865.1. Lineage (NCBI taxonomy): Eukaryota > Metazoa > Chordata > Actinopteri > Lampriformes > Lampridae > Lampris > Lampris incognitus. Next base: position 43,302,093 of record NC_079221.1, read on the forward strand.
ACGCATGCTGAATAATGCAAGAAAGGAAATCGCGGAAAGTTGAAAGTCAATTTAGTACATAATATCGGTCACAGGCCCTACCTAGCATGTGGCTCACAACATTATCAAGATCTTCAAATCGTTGGAAAACCCCTCAGTAATACCGAGCTGTGTCATCTGGAAAAGACACCAATCCAATCAAGACAGAAATCCCTCTAACACATTCATTCATCCATTACCCAAACCACTAAGCCTGCTCTCAGGGTCGCGGGATGCTGGACCCTATCCCAGCAGTCATTGGGCAGCAGGCGAGGAGACACCCTGGACAGGCCGCCAGGCCATCACAGGGCCAACACATTCACACCTAGGGACAATTTAGTACAGCTGATTCACCTGACCCACATGTCTTTGATCTGTGGGAGGAAACCGGATCACCCGGAGGAAACCCACACAGACACAGGGAGAACATGCAAACTCCACACAGAGGACGACGTTGGACTACCCCGGGGCTCGAACCCAGGACCTCGCTGTGAGGCGACCGCGCTAACCACTGCGCCACTGTGCCGCCCTACATGAAGTAAAACATGAAAATAATAAATCCCTGTAACAAGGGTTACAGTCTTGATCAAGGGCTAAATGGATTGACTGTATGCCAGGAGACCACAGCCTAGCCACACAAAAGTGATTACTTCAGCTTTGAAAATTACAAGCTAAACCAAGTTACAAGGCTTGTCCGCTGACGACCAAAAGGACCGGTTTCCCTGAGCTGGCTTTCAAATGCATTGGAATGATGATGAAAAACGTCACGACAGGAGAGATGCCATCAGTGTGACGTGAAGATGTAAAGGTTAAAGGTTAATCCCTCTGGGCTCCTAAACCTCTGTGCCACAGGCCTGCAAGTATAACAACTAATTGTGAATGTGTGTGTGTGAGCATCTCCACACTACTCTATGGATGTGAGGCAAGGACCATCTACAGCCACCATCTCAGAAGCCTGGAGGCCTTCCACATGAGATGTCTCCAGAGGATCCTCGGCATTACTTGGGAGGACAGAGGTGTTGGAGCGGGCAGGCAGTTGCAGCGTGGAGGCATGCTCGCAAAGCTACCCCCCCCCCCAGCACCACTTTTACATGCCCGGTCTGCAACCGCAACTGTGCATCCAGCATCGGACTACTCAGCCACCAAAGGACACAAATAGGAGAAGACGGTCATCATCGGATACGATGGACAACCAGCAAGTGTGTGTGTGTGTGTGTGCGTGCGTGCACGTGCAAGCGGAAGCCTCTCGGACTCACGGGAAATGAACTTTCCTCTTTTTTTTGTTGTTGCGTGATCTTATTGTTGTGCAGCTTCTAAATATCAACCCGAGATGTCGCGGGGTGGAGGATGTCGGTGTTTTTTCAGACGCAAACATCCTCGGTGATGACTTTAAATAGAGGGGAGGGGACGTATCTATTCTTCCAACTGGAAAAAGCCATTTTCTCCGCGCGTAAAGCCTCATCGGGATGCAGAGCGCTCGCGCACGGCTGCGTGTTGTAACGCGCGTCTGAGATGCGAGCGAAGATTACACTAAACAAACTCTGTCTGCACCGCAGTGCAGCACTCGTTAGTTGTCACGGGCAGTGTGCGTCTTGCGGGGCATTTGGCAGAGAACAGTTGCGTGGCAACATAAATAGCAGCTGAAATGTGCACGCTAATGACGCTGCACAGACTCGTGCATGAGTAGATTCAAGTTTAACTTCCACCACCATCAGGCGGTATTTCTCTAACAGACCGAGAGTGCATGTCACCGGTAGTAAATGCTGATTTTCCTCAGTTGCCTCCGCCATATTCGGAGCTCTGCTTCAGCGCCGTCACCGGCTGTGTTTCATCTCATTTTATTTCAGTGCAACCTTCAGCTCCTCGGCATTTGAAGTAATGCAATCAGCCGCAGATCGCCGGTGCTGTTTGTCAGAGCTAAACGGGGGGTGGTAACTTGTTTGGAAGATGTTGCCCCTGCAGACGGAGAACTTCCTTCGCAGCTCCACCTGCACCGAATCCCAGGGCAAGATGACCTCAACCGAAACCATGTGATGTCCGTCAACATGTTTATGCAAGCAACAGCAGGATATTTAGAAAAGCAAGCCTTTGAACAGGTTATTGGTTTGATCTTCTGCGCCGCTTGGAAGAAGAAAAATGAGAAGAAGCTGTGGCTCTGGAAAGAGAGACGCGGCGTGCTGCGCTCAACTATATATCCGCAGTGTCGACGCTTGAGGTGGGGAAATGTGCGTGTCTCTGCTCACGTGCATGTGTCTGCGTGCATCCGCGTGTCTGTGTAACCGTGTGAGTAGCCCATGTGTTCAAAGTGTGATCACGTGCTCGGGCATTGCTGGAAAACACTGTAAACGGTGAGCAACTCCACGTATGCACGCGCCATCCACAAACCACGTGGTCAACTTTAACGCTGGCGAGTCCCGAAAACTCCGCTTCCGCGTCAGACATTTGTGATGTGTTCATCGTGACTACATCGCATCGGACGTCCGGGTGGCGTAGCGGTCTATTCCGTTGCCCTCCAACACGGGGATCGCCGGTTCGAGTCCCCGCGTGTCCTCCGGCTTGGTCGGGCGTCCCTACGGACACGATTGGCCGTGTCTGCAGGGTGGGAAGCCGGATGTAGGTATGCGTCCTGGTCGCTGCACTACCGCCTCCTCTGGTCGGTCGGGGGGAGGCGGGGAAACTGGGGGGGGGTAGCGCGATCATCCCACGCGCGACGCCCCCGCCCCCTGGTGAAACTCCTCACTGTCAGGTGAAAAGCAGTGGCTGGCGATCGGAGGAGGCACGTGGTAGTGCGCAGCCCTCCCCGGATCGGCAGAGGGGGTGGCGCGGCGACCGGGAGGGCTCGGAAGAGTGGGGTAATTGGCCGAGTACAAATGAGGAAGGAAAAGGCTACATTGCATCCACTACATTTTTGGTAGAGCCGCTACATCTGATGTGGGCTGTGGATGTTGACGGGGGTTTTGCGCGCCTCAGCTTTCTGTTCCGTCACATTTTGCTCTTGTGATGTTTTCTGTTTGTCGTTTGGAAGAATATGCTCCGCACAGATGGGTATGGATTTGTTCTCAGCGGCTGTCAAGCAGTGAATCGCAGGAGGGAGGAGGGGGGGGAGGTACATTTACCCTCAACTCAAGCAAAATGACTGTAAAATACTTAGTTAAAACCAGATGTGATCTATTACACCATCATTTATAACATCTGTTTGTGTGTGTGTGTGTGTGTGTGTGTGTGTGTGGTTATTGTGTTTCTGTGTGTTCTGCATGTCTGTCAGCAATAACACCCAGGCAACGATGAAAGACAGCAGGGCTGTGATGATGCTTTTTTATTTTATTATCTGACAATGTCCTTCTCGTACGTCACTGTAAGTGGTTTATCCTGTTCTGCGAAGCGCTTTGTAACCGCGTTTCGAGAAGTGCCGCAAATATGGTTCATTATTGTTATTCTTATTATTACTAAAGCCAGAGAGCTCGGCGAGAGCAGACCTGATGGATCAGGGGCTGAAATGAAATGAAACATGGTTTCCCCCGGCCCACAGCAGCGCAGCACGAACACAAAAACGCACATCCAAGAACTACAAGAACGCACACATCCAAACTAACACACACATCCAAACTAACACACATATCCAAACAAACACACACATCCAAACTAACACACACGCATCCAAAATAACACACACACATCCAAACTAACACACCTATCCAAACTAACACACACATCCAAACTAACACACACATCCAAACTAACACACACATCCAAACTAAACAAAAAAAATCACTGTCCAGGAGAACGAACGCCACCCAGGATGACTATCAGAACTGCCGGTCTGCACGGGCTAGCAGTTAGCTTAGCCTGCCCCGCTTCCTGTCAGACCGCCCTTGGTGTTTCCTCGTCGGGCCGTGGCCCTTGGCCCCACCGGACGCAGTAGACCAGGCTCCGTCAGCCGATCCAACGCCAGCTCTCCCAGCCAGTCAACCTCGACACACCTCCCCGCACTGCACACAATGACACCAAGAACACCGCAGCCGCCGCCAGGCGAGGCCGCCGCCGCCAGACCGCCCTCGGTGTTATCGGAACTGCCGGTCTGCACGGGCTAGCAGTTAGCTTAGCCTGCCCCGCTTGCATGTCCTGTCAAGACGCCCTCGGTGGTTCCTCCTCGGGCGCAGCTCCAGGCAAGGGCCGTGGTCCCTGGGCCTACAGGACGCAGCAGGGCAAGGCTCTCCCAGCCATCGAACAAAGACACAAATTTAAACGCAGACGTGGACGAACACGCTGCGTGGGCGGTACTGGGTGACGCCGCCATCTTCCCACCAGGAGGGTGACGTAGTCACGCCGCGGTCGCCCACAAGGCATTATGGGTAGACGAGTTTGCACCTGAGAACGTACTGTAACGTGCATGGATAAGTAGACACGCTGGCCGCTGACTCGCGGGTCTGACCCTTTAGTCAAGCGGTCAGCGATGCCTCCTGCGGTGCGGGCGATACGGGTTCGCGTCCCGGCCGCGTTGTTTAAACGGCGGAGAGATTAGCCGCGAGGCTTCCGTCCACACGCGCACTCTGGGAGGCTTCGTCTCGTCCCTTGTCTCGTAAACATTTAGAAGTGAGTGACGGGCTGTTTTTCTGCATAACGTCTGGTATAAATTATATGGACAAGAATAGCCCGGGATTTAATAAATGAATGACAGCTCGTTTAATGTCAAACCGTTTTAATTTCCTGCTTAAATTTCCTGTGAGCCTTACCACCCCCCCTACTCCCCCCCCGCCGCCGCCGCCGCCAACACAAAATTTAACACGACTGTGTGAAACGAACACGTGATGAGGCCAGGTTTCAAAGCCCGCCAGTCCGGCTCAGACTACACGAGTCATTTTGTTTGGTTTTTTTTTTTTTTTGCACATTAAACACAAATTCGCTGTAAATGAGCGTTAAATCACAGCGAGCTTTAATTCAAGCCTCTTAGCGGGGGGGCAAATAGTTCCGTCAGCCTGCGGTGAAGCGGAGCCGTCATAAACGCTAGCCTGCGAAACACTCCGGCCTGCCGTAAAGTAAAACAGCCCCGCCCCTCCATACTGTGGCCCGTTTATTGAACTCACCCACATACAAGAAATTACGGCCGTGTGACGCAATACACGGGGGGGGGGTGTCATCTACTCGCGCAGCAAAGTTGTTCAGGGTTTCAGTTCCAAGGTTACGCAATACAACAGAACGACAACTACAATTACACCACAACAAATAGTAATCACATAAACACATAAAACCACATGAAACACTTACAAAACATTTAATAACAACTGACAGTCTGCCCGCAGTGCCTGATGGGTAAAACAGGACAACTGGCACAATTCCGACGGGGTACATAGATAGATCCCTACAATACGTTGCTCCAGACCGCGGCGAGCGGAGCCACACACACACACACACACACACACACACACACACACACACACACACACACACATCGACTGGGTGTTATTTGGAAAAGCAGCGACTTAATTAGTCAACAGATATTTTTTGTGACCGACCATTATGCAAATGCCGCAACCTAATTGTTTCGGGACCCACATCAAATTAATAATGAATGCATTGCAGCAATAGCGGCGCTCGCCGAGGACATCTTTCTCAGCGTGTTGCGCGGTTTCCCGCCATGACTTGTGCGGCCGTGTACATTGCAAGGTAATATTGCAAACTACTGATAAGACACTGTAGCGAATTCGGGGGACAACGCAACCACAGGATGTGCCGCGGCCGGGACGCGAACCCGTATCGCCCGCACCGCAGGAGGCATCGCTAACCGCTCGGCTAACCGCTCCCTTTAGCCGAGCGGTTAGTGATGTCGCCTTGTGGTGCAGCACACCCCGTCTCGAATCCCGCACCGGGCAAGAAAATAACCGGTTACATTGGTGGCAGCGGTGGGATCCGGAAGTGTGCAGATCCTCAGAAGTCTCTTCGGAGCGCGGGAATAACAAAGCGCGAGGGCGCGCTTCCGGGGAGGGTGACGACTGTAAACTACTAATATGACCCTTTAGCCGAGCGGTTAGTGATGTCGCCTTGTGGTGCAGTACACTCCGTATCGAATCCTGCACCGGGCAAGAAAATAACCGGTTACAATATTGATGTCCCCCGTTCGTGAAAGAAACAAATATGTGTATCTGTTTGCTGAAGCCGAGCACAGCGGATTAGTGTTGCGGTAATCCGTCCGACGAACGCTTTTGACGAAAAATGTAAACGGTAGGCTTCATTTCCCCCACCCAGAGGCGCCGCTGGGCGGTTTGCGGCCCTGCAGTCCGCAGGGACGGCGCGTGCAGGTCCGCAGTATGGAAGACCGGGGAGGGGGAGGGGCAAGTCCAAGGTCACGTGAAACCTGCGCCTGGACGATGAGGTGAGCTGATCCCGGATCAGTCGCATCAAGGACACTTTAATTGTGTGTCCTCTGAGCGAAATGGATTTACCTCCCCCGCCCCCCCCGGCTTCGGATCTCCTCATTAAAAGGAAATAGTTTAAGGGAAAGCCTTGACCTTTGACTTTATTTACATTTTGAATTATGCAATTAGTTTCGGGGACCAAATTGAGGTGTTGGCCCATTTTGTGAATCAATTGATTATAAGGAAGTGAAGAAGTCATTTTCCTGCTGGAAGGCATCTTTAATGAGGACCACGGTTGGAGCCGGGTATTCACGGTGAAAGTGGAGGACATGGGGTTTTTTTTTTTTTTCTCTCTCTCTCAAGTTTGGCTCCACCCCAGAGCCCTGGACAGTTATTGTTTGTGGCGCAAGTGGAACAAATGACACCAGAACATGTCTTTCTCCGCCTTAAAAAAAAAAGCAGTTTCTCATCATTAAGAAATGAAATGCCACCCATGTTGGAATTCACGCGCTCGTCCCAAACCGAGTCCAGGCCCCGCTTGAGACCGAGGTTGTGGCAGTCGAACCGCTCCCCGTCCTCCCATCCAGACTCTGTGTGTGACGTGTCGTGGGCGCGTGATTTTTTTTCGTACCCGTTTTCCGGGAACTCTGCCTCTGATTGGCTAGTACTCGTTGCCTCCGTTGATCATGTTGGTTAAGGTTAGGGTTAGCCAATCAGAGATAGAGTAGGGGCGGGTCTTCCCGGAAGCCAGGTGAACGCTCTCGGAACGAGTACAAGCCAATCAGAGGCAGAGTTCCCAGAAAACGGGTACGAAAAAAAATCACCCTCTCTCGAGAGGGGGCGTGGCGTGGCGACGTGACCCTCCCGCTGCGTCACGTCTGTCGCGAAGAAAGGCGGTGTTCGGGTTCTCCTATGCGATCTGCTCAACCGCCACGGAGCGCGCACGCGTGCGTGGGCTTGAACGTGAAGCGGTGATATTTTCAAGGGGCACGGGCCGAGAAGATCCTTAGTGGCGGAGACATCACAGCATACTGTAGCGAATTCGGGGGACAACGCAACCACAGGAAGTGCCGCGGCCGGGACGCGAACCCGTATCGCCCGCACCGCAGGAGGCATCGCTAACCGCTCGACTAAAGGGTCAAACCCACCAGCCAGCGGCCAGCGGGTCTTCTTATCCATGCACGTTACAATACTTTCACATGAATAAGTACACATACCTTTGTAATTACACATGGATAACCCCCCCCCCCCCACACACACACACACACACACACACACTCCACATGTGATTTTTCTGTCTCCCGCCTACCGGCTGCACCAGTAAGCAGATGGCACTAGCCCGAGGAAGTGTATCCGAGTTCATCTCCAAATGGATTAAAACCCTATTCCATAGCCTTGCGCCTCGGAAAAATAAATAAATAAAAAAATGAGGGGGGGGGGGGATGAGTGTAAACAGGATGCACACATGGCAGGTTAAAGACACTGGCGATGGCTCGCTTTTGATCTCTAATCACGACGGCGTTTCGGAGGCAGAACGGCGGAACTAAACACGATATCCAATTACCTTCGGCTGGCACAGATCACATGTTCAACACGGTGGGGTGGGGTGGGGTGGGAATATGACCTCCAACCATTTTGTCATGCTTCAAGCCGACCCCCCCCCCCCATGCACATTGGCTGCACGTGCAGACGGTTAAAAAAAAAAAAGGCCAGACAGGCTCGAGTTGTAAAAGAAGGCCATCAAAATATACAAGCAAGGGTGTTAAATGGAAACGTTCCAGGCTGAAAAACACGCGTTTCCGGGGGATTTTTTAATTTTTTTTTTTTTTTTTTGGATGAGTCAACAGCGAGGTTAGATCCCAGCTAGAGACCGAGAGAGGAAGAGGAAGGGAAGTAAACATTACATAATGCAAAAGGCCCTGTCCCTCGGCTCAATAACAAGGTGCTACGCTACATTACCCGCTAAACCTCCATCCTACTGGCGCCGGTTCTCCTGGGGCCAGGCGTGTTTGTGATACATTTATTTCAGTATGAGAGTTGCCATAGAAAATACCCTGCAGGATGTTGACTGGCAGCCCAAAATACACACTTGCTGCAACTTGATCGCCGGAGGGGGAGGGGGGGGGGCATATATTTTCAGGCTGTCCTTAGCGATACTTGCACAGGGATTTGTCAACTTCTTCAGATTATCTTTTTTTTTTTGGATGGTAATGCAAGTTAAGATTTCATAAAAGTAAAAGTACAGAAAAAGGGGCTGGTTGACCCTCATCTGAACCAAATGAAAAGTACTACCACACGACACAAAGTACTGTAAACTACTAATAAGACACGTTAGTCCCGGGCAAGAAAACAACCGGTTGCAGCGGTGGGATCCGGAAGTGTGCAGATCCTCAGAAGTCTCTTCGGAGCGCGGGAAGAACAAGCGCGAGGGCGCGCTTCCGGGGAGGGTGACGACTGTAAGCTACTAATAAGACCCGTTAGCCCCTAGCTATCTGACCCTTTAGCCGAGCGGTTAGTGATGTCGCCTTGTGGTGCGGTACACCTCGTATCGAATCCCGCACCGGGCAAGAAGATAACCGGTTACAGTACTATCATACAAACGCCTTCGGCTTCGGGTGCCCTCTGATACAGCTCCTGATGGGGATCTCCATATGATCAGAAAGTGTCCAGGTAGTGTCGCGGTCCCTTCCGTTGCCTACCTACACGGGCATCGCCGGTTCGAGTCCCCGCGGTACCTCCGGCTTGGTCGGGCGTCAGACACAAATCGCCCTTCGCCAAGCCACGCCCCCGAAACGCAGGCTGGCCAGTCACAGCGCAGCATAGGACAGGCTCCGACAGACGTCCGACACTTTCATGGCGGCCGCTCCGTTGACCTCGACGCAAAGGTTTGAGATTTTCTTCATTTCCGAGCTGGTTTTGTGGACTTTTCGCTCGTTGCGGTTACACGTTGTGCTTGGGGCACCTGTAACAGTGTCACTCGTCACCCGGAGAGGTTGGAAGGAGATGTACTTTTTCTTCCCTTTCCAAAACCACAATCAAACCCTGCAAAGTGTAGGCTGTGGATAAAGCTGTGTGGACGTCCTCGAATCCAGCCGAACCCCTCAAAGACCAACAAGCACAGCTTTGGCTGCTCCAAGGTAAGTAATGAATTTATAAACCTCAAAATAATGTTAAAGCTTGACGGACTTAGCAACAGTAACTAAGGGGGGCGGGCCTTAGCGAAGGGTCAGTTGGCCGTGTCTGTGGGTGGGAAACCAGATGTTGGTATGTGTCCTGGTCCCTGCGCTAGCGCCTCCTATGGTCGGTCCGGGCGCCTGTTCGGCGGGGGGAGGGGGGGAACTGGGGGGAATAGCGTGATCATCCCGCGTGCTACGTCCCCCTGGTGAAACTCTTCACTGTCAGGTGAAAAGAAGCAGCTGGCGACTCCACATGTATCGGAGGAGGCATGCGGTAGTCTGCAGCCCTCCCCGGATCGGCAGAGGGGGGTGGAGCAGAGACCGGGACGGCTCGGAAGAGCGGGGTATTTGGCCAAGTACAGTTGGGGAGAAAAGGGGGGAGGATGTATATGACTGCCATTATAAACTCCACAGCAATGAATGAAATTGAATTAATGCTATTTAATTCGATGATTAAATATATGTATAGAAAGTAGTAGTAGTAGTAGTAGTCGCCATTTAACTCGATGATAGGTTTCCCCTCAGCTAGCTCGTTAGCTTAGCTCGGCACCCCCCCCCCCCCACCACCCCCCCCACTGGTACCTGAGACGCGTCTTTTCATCCCTGCTCGTTTGAGAAGCAGGCCGAGGAGTTTTGAGCTCGCACAAAGCTACTTAGAATTTGCCACTCCATAACTAGCTTCAAACACTGCGGCCAAATCAGACGTGAGACGCGCAATTACTCCCAGCTGTGGGCCCACACGTTAAAGAGAAGCAGAATAAGGCCCTGTCGAGTTTCAGCACTTGGATGGCCTGCCACGCTCGCCCACATGTGGCGTGGACGGCAGTAAAATAAATAAATAAATAACCAAAAGGAAGTCGGTTACGACAAGTTACTCCAGAAAACACAACGGTGAAATAAACACGCCGCAGTCCCCCTGTAATTACACTCCCAGGGTCGGATCCTGGTAGGCCTCCTTTCTCTGAGATAGCGTTTCTTGGTTTTTCTTGCCTCTCTCCAGGACGCTGATAAGCTTGGCAGAGGGCAGGAGGAGCAGCCCTCTCCTTTCAGCACGGGGGAAGGAGTGGAAGAAGGGGGCCGTCTTTGAACAGGCTCCCTTCCCTCTGAGGCGTGCCACGGGGGGACATCGAGATCAGCGTCAGCGTGGACCGGGCCGGGCCGGAGCCTCGGTGACATTTTGCTCCCGTGCTTTTGAAGGCGACTTCCGACCCTTCTCGTCGTCGTCTCCTCCTCTGGGCTGGACGGGTCAGTCGGAGACCAGAGTCCAACGGTGTGACTGCACGGAGACGAGTGAAGCCCGGCAGTCCTCATGTCTTTGCACGAAAGAGCCGAGAAAGAGTTCACCCCCTCAAACACTGGGGGAAGGGGCCTTCAGCAGTGGTGCTGATGGAGGCCTACTCGCCAGCATGCTGCAGGCATTACGCTGCACAAACCAGATCCCGAATGCATCCCTGGAAAACCAGCTGACTGCGTTGCTCCAAAGAACATCAACTTATCTAAGAGTTCTGCATCTCTTCCATATTAGTAAATGACACGGCGTACTCCAAAACATCGTTACGCCTTAATCTGAAACGTCTTCATTATGAGATGAGATGTGTTCAGCGTTTCTGAAGGACATCAACTTCTCCAAGAAGTTGCAAAGAAAGTGTTGTTTATGAACCCGATCACAACACAGACACATCCTTAGGTTTACACCCATCCATCCATCCGTCATCCAAGCCGCTTATCCTACTCGGGGTCGTGGGGATGCTGGAGCCTATCCCAGCAGTCACCGGGCGGCAGCTGGGGAGACACCCTGGACCTAAACCGAAAAATCCATGAATTTCTCAGTGCACCTCGTTGAACGGGTCAACATAACGTTTATGGTTTGGGTGGGTCAGTAGGGTCAAAGGGTGACTCTGATGACCTTTTTAAAGACATGGTCCGACCCACAAACGGCTCCCCTGAACACAATGAACTTGTAGAGATGGATTTCTGCCTCTCCCCTCTTTGTGACGACAATTGTCTAATAGAAATTAAGCTGCTGATCTGCATCTCCCAACACGCTCCCTGTGCAGCACAGAAACCAGCCACGACATTAGCCAAGGTCTCACTGTCAAATATGCAAATGACTTTTTTAATCCTCTCTCGCTCCCTCCCTCGCTACTGTAGTCCTCACCACATAAGCCGTGTTTTCATCAAAGCACTTTTACACACATCATTTTCACCACACCCCCCCTCCCTCCCTCCTCCCTTGTTCTCCCCAATCGTCTCCGGCCAATTACCCCACTCTTCCGAGCCGCCCACCCCCCTCCGCCGATCCGGGGAGGGCTGCAGACTACCACATGCCTCCTCCGATACGTGTGGAGTCGCCGGGCTGCTTCTTTTCACCTGACCCAGAGAGGAGTTTCACCAGGGGGGGGGGCGTAGCGCGTGGGAGGATCATGCTATTCCCATTCCCATCCCCCAGCCGTTCATTGTGAACGGCCCCCGTCTTCCTCGTGGGTGTGGAAGTATGGACCTGGGACAGAAAACCTAGGCTACGATAAGGATGTTGTTTGCTTAAACGGCTCTGATGGAAATGCCACATTAATTTGCACGGTTTATTTATTTATTTATTTATTTATTCATGATGTTTTACATGTAATTGTTCGCTTGAAATCCACGTGAAAGTCGGCCGGAAACGCAGCTAATGGACGGTGGTGTGCCGTGCCCGGACGGAGCAAGGTTTTCCAATTTAACGTACTACTCAAGAGAACATGTGGTTTGGAGAACTCCAGAATTGGGGAATTGCTTCTCTTCAGGGGTTTCCTTAGCCATTATTCAAGATCGGTTGTTTTGGGTTTTCCTCCCCCCCCTCCCCTTCTTGCTCGCTCCCTAGATAACAAATGTGCCCGGTCCCAGGAGGCCCATGGCTGACTGAGTACACGTTCGGCTCCTTCCAGTCTTTAGATAATGCAACACAAAGTCAGCCTCGCGTCCTCCTCCTCCTCCTCCTCCACCTCTCAGAGAACAAGCTGCAGTGATTACATCTGACCAGCACAGCAGGCAGGGAGGTCAGAGGAGACAACATGTCGAAAATACAGCGATGCATCATTTTGTTGGACACTTTGCAGGGGCGAAGGGATAAAACGTCTCAATACGGCTGAAATACACATGTCATTTGTAAACGCCGTGAAATCAAATGGTGGGAGATTGCACACCTGCCTGATTCCCATGTGGCCTTCTTTTAATCCTTTCCGGCCACAATTAAGACACTTCAGCCAGTATAAAGGGTTTCTTACAAATTGTGGAAGCGCTCGCTCTCTCACATGGTCTGGCAGACTCCGGTCCAGCCCTCCATTCTGTTTGCAGGTGAAAGCCGATCTAGTTCCCTTTCTATCAATACACAATCCGCGATAATGTGCCGCGATAATTCCCAGGATGAATATGCAGGGTTTTCTCTCAATGGGCATTGTAAATAAAATGGAGCCAGTGTTAATAGAAATGATAATGAAATACCTTGTGGAGATTAAACGACTTGGCCCACAGCAACCTTGGGGAGATTGAATAATTTAGCACCATATTAGACCGACTCTCATGCAGAGATAAGCGAGTATGAAGCCCATTAAGGGATCCATCACAAAGTCTGTGGTAGACCTCCTACTTGGCCTACTTTAAGATTTAACGAAACTTGATGTGAATTCTGCTTTAAGAAGCGTTTGTTTAGCTGTGATTGTTTCACATGGAAGCTTCTTAGACACCTTTCCCTTTGTCCCTCACAACTACACTCGTCATCTCCTCTAAGCCACAGCGATTTCAACTTTAACACAGCCAAGGCCGCCCATCTGGCGGGTTTGGATTTTCAAAGTTTAATAACTTTGTGGGAAAAAAAAAGATACAGACCTGCCACTCCCTGAATGCTCCTAAAATGTCATATATTTAATCAATTACTACTACTACTCATAATAATAATGATAATAGATGACATTTATATAGCGCTTCATCTAGACACCCAAAGCCCTTCACGCTGAAAGGGGGAAATTTTGCATTAACATTTTTGAATTTCAAAAAATGTAAAATTGAAATCTGCATTAAAATGAGTTTTAGATTAATTGCAAGAAGAAGAAAAAACAGTTATGATAAGATCTACCCAAAACGCGGCCACGAGCGGTCGAAAAGACGGCGCATAATTTGCGCGTCATCGTGCGCGTCATGTCACTATTCACGACGCGTGTTGGTCGCGTCATTTCCTTCGCGAAGTTCGTCACTCTGTCCTAGAAACACACTAGCGTCCTCCAGTGGAGAGACATGGTCTAAACTTGATTTCTGATTATTTCCAACATGTCTGGTTACAGACGCGCCGTGACCACCACCGAGGCGTCGCAGTATTTACAGGCGTTGGACAGTGGCCATTTTGAATTGTTTGAAAAATAGTATTAAAGTTGTTAAAAATGTTAATTTTGGTGTCAGTTAGTTTCTGAACAGACATACTAAAATATGTAATGCATTAATATCTCAAACTGGGTATTTATCTTGACAGAATATAGAGTTTAAAAACCGGCGGTCATTTTGACCGCCCATGGTCGTTTTAGGTAGGAGCGGAATCCCGATCGTTCTAGCACATGGGTAAAAATGCCACATTCTGTTCGACTAATTTTTGTTCTTCTTTATATTTCTCCATTTTTTTAGGGCAGTGAATGGTGGCTTAAAAGGGGGTGGCATGCAGTTAAGGTCACGAGACAGGTCCAAACCCTAAAGTCGTGGCTGGAGCTACGTTTACACGGTGTCTTTGAGCGAGTCCTTTGTGTGTCTTTGTTACTGGCTGTTGTGTAAAGTGCACTAAAGACCATTCTGGGAAACAGCGTTTCAACAGGATGCAGAACCACTTTCCCACAGAGCCGCTGAGCTGCTAGACGCTGACATCTGTCACGCCGGTCTAACAAGACTCCCTGACAACCCGGACCGACGGGCTGTTCTCGCCAGAAGACGCTGCTGAAAAATTCAAGGTTCAAACAGCTCTTGGCTAATTACAGCGGACACTTGTTTCTGCTGGCATGCAGCCTGGGTGCTCTGGTGGCCGCCTGAAAAGACATTTTGAGCTTGACTCAGCTCTCTCCACATCCCCTCTGAGGATGTGTGGAGGACGGAGGAGGAAAAGCAAACATGGGTTTGGAAGAGACTAACGTTCACAACCACAGTACTGCCCATTCTTTAATACCACTTTAAACCCGGCGGGTTTAAAGTGGTATTAAAGAATGGGCAGTACACTGTACTTGACTGGGTGTCATATCCATGGGGCAACCAAGACGGAACATCTCGGCATCTGCTGGATGACTAACGCAGGCTGTTGGGACGTACTTGTGTCAGCCAAATCCTAATCGTACTCAGCATCGGATCCGCGAGTCATCACAAATTGGGCGTTTATTCACTTTGCATTTGTATGACGGAACATATTGTAGCGAATTCGGGGGACAACGCAACCACGGGAACTGCCGCGGCCGGGACGCGAACCCGTGTCGCCCGCACCGCAGGAGACATCGCTAACCGCTCGGCCAGCGTGTCTACTAATCCAAGCACGTTACAATATTTACTCGGCGTCTTCAAAAAAAAAGAAAACTGCAGCTGCTACCGCATGTTCACCAAAACGTGTACGTTTTTAACTGGTCGTTGTGTCTTTTCCTCTTATGGGCTTTTGCTTTCATTGTACGTCACGTTCCCAAGTTTTGATTACCTGTTCAATAAAGTAACGAAGTAAAGTAAACATTCTACCAGTCCTCAGACGAGGAAGTAGCCAAGTTTAAGATATATATATATATATATATATATACATATATATTTGTAAACTACTAATAAGACACGTTAGCCCCTAGCTAACGGGTCTGACCCTTTAGCCGAGCGGTTAGTGACGTCGCCTTGTGGTGCAGTACACCCCGTCTCGAATCCCGCAACGGGCAATAACATAACCGGTTACATTGGTGGCAGCGGTGGGATCCGGAAGTGTGCAGATCCTCAGAAGTCTCTTCGGAGCGCGGGAAGAACAAGCGCGAGGGCGCGCTTCCGGGGGAGGGTGACGACTGTAAACTACTAATAAGACACGTTAGCCCCTAGCTAACGGGTCTGACCCTTTAGCCGAGCGGTTAGTGATTTCGCCTTGTGGTGCAGTACACCTCGGATCGAATCCCGCACCGGGCAAGAAAATAACCGGTTACACACACACATATATATATATATATATATATATATATATATATATATATATATATACTGTATAATATCACATAATTATGCTGCCATGAAACCCTTTAGGATTTGGTTTGAAAAGCGCTATTCAACTTTTTCATTATCTTGGTTTTAATCTACTCCGAATGAAACTGTGCGGGCAACATGGGATACTTCAACGGATATCACACGTTTGCGTTGTATTTGCGTTGCTGATTTGGGTCGTTTAATCCTTTTTTAACAAGACAAACATGACTACCTGTACTACAAGCAGAAACGAGGCCGAGCACCGCCAGCGGGCCTGTATTGATGAACGGCGGTAATGTGTCCTGAGAATTTCCCATAATCAGTGAGGAGAATTGCCAAGCGGCGCGCAGAGACAGACGTCGGCTCCACAATTCAATCCAAGGACAGAGACTCAACCAAAGGGAATAACGGCAAACATCTGGCACGTTAATCCCAGGTAACACACCCGAGCGTCATCGCTGCCTGCAGGCTCCGCGGGCTCTGCGGGCTCTGCGGGCTCTGCGGGCTCTGCGGGCTCTGCGGGCTCTGCGGGCTCTGCAGGCTCAGCAGGCTCAGCAGGCAGCGCGGCCTTCAGTGGAAGCTGATGTGGCGGTGATGTCATGGATCTGATGGCCGTGCTGACAGTGACGTGTGGCGTGGCCGGTGGCAGGGTTTTACACCGTCCCGCACGCCGGCCGTGACGTGCTTGACGTGAACAACACGTGGCGAGGGGGATCAGCCGGGACGACCGCTTCCGGTAGCGAGCAAAGCAGCCGCATGCGAAAACTGAACCTATGCAAAGAGGCAACTGGCTCTTTTTTTAGAATTATCACCCCCCCCCCTCCCCTCCCAGTTGTACTTGGCCAATTACCCCACTCTTCCGAGCCGCCCCGGTCGCTGCTCCACCCCCCTCTGCCGATCCGGGGAGGGCTGCAGACTACCACACGCCTCCTCCGATACATGTGGAGTCGCCAGCCGCTTCTTTTCACCTGACAGTGAGGAGTTTCCCCAGGGGGACGTAGCGCGTGGGAGGATCACGCTACCCCCCCCCCCTCCGAACAGGCGCCCCGACCGACCAGAGGAGGCGCTAGTGCAGCGACCAGGACACACACCCACATCCGGCTTCCCACCCGCAGACACGGCCCAATTGTATCTGCAGGGACACCCGACCGAGCCGGAGGCAACACGGGGATTCGAACCGGCGATCCCCGTGTTGGTAGCCAACAGAATAGACTGCCGTGCTACCCGGATGGAGGCGACTGACTCTTGCTGTGGTCTGTTTTCACCGTAGTGCTGCTGGGGCTGTGACCAGGGAACAGGCGCCCCCCCCCCCCCGAAAGGAGGAGGAGCGGCAGCAGCAGAGAGGAATGGATGGAATGAGTCACTTACAACTTTCGTCCGTTTCGTCGGAAGCATTGGGGCAGTCCGGTTCGCCGTCACAGAGCCACGCCTCGGGGATGCAGGTCTCCTGGTCGTGACAGTGAAACTCCCCTATGTCACACAAAATGTCTTCTGCGTGGAACAAGGGAAGGGTGGAGGGAGAGATAGACAGAGATGTAGCATGAGGTGACGGGAAGGAATGGGTGGCTCACGTTTCATCAGGAGTCATGAGAGAGGGCGTGCACAGAGCATGACTGAGCGGTGTCACCTTGGTCGTTACTGGGGTAACGTCCATGTATGGCTGAGCACACATCTGTTCTTCTAAATGATTACACTGGTCTACAAACATATAGTGGTTTTTTTGTCTTGCATGGACTTTGGAAACCGTTTTTGGCTAATTTTGGGCTGCTGAATCCAAATCTGAGCTCAGATTTGCTCCATCGCATCAAGCTTCTGGGCTCTCTGCATGCTCCTTATTCAGGATTTTACAAAAGTTGACCATCTAGTCTGGCAATCTTGGTGGGGATAAAAATGGCCCCTGTTCATTTCCTATGTAATTTCATGCTAGGCTGGGTGTTTATTTATTCATTGTAATCATTTTTGCATCTATCGATCTTCTAATGCAACAGTGTTTTCTTTAACTTCGAGTGTAAAATTGCTGTTTTCTCAAAAATAATGATTTTTCATAGTGTAAACTGCTAATAAGACACGTTAGCCCCTAGCTAACGGGTCTGACCCTTTAGCCGAGCGGTTAGTGATGTCGCCTTGTGGTGCAGTACACTACGTATCGAATCCCGCACCGGGCAAGAAAATAACCGGTTACAATAGTTCACAAACCTGATGTGATAGGGCAAAAACCAATGCCAGATTTGGATTCAGCACCCAAAAGTTAGCCAGAATCCGTTGAAAAACCCCATGCAAGAAAAATAATGTTGACCAGTGTTATTAGTGTCGATGTGATCGTCATTAGATGGATTCAGTTGGAAACACAAACAAACAAACAGACAAACAGAAAAGAAACGGGTGTTGCACGAGGAGTCTTCTGCCCACGAGCAAAGTTAGCTCGTGTCGAGAAAACAGTTTGAAAACCTCGATATAATCGATAAGTGTATTATTTTGCTGCCAGGGGAGATAGTTCACATGCAACAATACTACACAATTCACCGTCCAAGCATGTGGCGGCCATACGTTTCTCTACCAGCAGATCGCACACACACACACACACACAGACAGACACACACAGACACACACACACACACACACAGACACACACACACAGACACACACACACACAGACACACAATCACACACACAGACACACACACAGACACACACACACACACACACACACAGACACACACACACACACAACAGACAGACACACACACACACACACACAGACACACACACACACACAGACAGACACACAGACACACACAGACACACAGACACACACACACACACACACACACACACACACACACACACACACACACACACAATCACACACACAGACACACAGACACACACACACACCACCTTGGCATGGTGATTCTGACAGCCGCTCTCATCGATCAGAGACGCCATGTCCTTTGCGTGTTGGCAAACCGTTACAAAGTAGACTCGGCGAGTTTGTTCTTATCTATCCGCCTCCCTCGGGCGTCGCGCTTTGAGTTGGGAGGCAGTGAAAGCCGCGGTCAACTAAAAAGTCATCACAGCCTTTTCAATATTGCGGGGAAATCTGTCAGCGTGTTGACATGTTGCCTGCCAGTAGCTGTCGGCGACTCCACTCGATCATTCAGGGTGGGTGGGGGGTGGGGGGTGTGTGGGTGGGTAGGGGGTGTGGGTGGGGGTGACACCAGCTTTTGGTTAAGATTTGACACCGCAATGTGACCCGCCGTTTCCTCATCTTGGTCCTGAGGAGAGGAGGTAATTTGTTTCCAAGCTTAACCCACGGAAACCCAAAACAGGCCCCAACCTCCACACACACACACACACACCTCTCTCTCCCTCCCCCCTCCCTCCCTTTCTCTCTCTCTCTCCCCTCCCTCCACCCCCCCCCTCTCTTCTCTCTCCACCCCCCCCTCTCTCTCTCTCTCTCTCTCTCTCTCTCTCTCTCTCTCCTCTCTCTCTCCTCTTCTCTCTCTCTCTCTCTCTTCATCTCTCTCTCTCTCTCTCTCTCTCTCTCTCTCTCTCTCTCTCTCTCTCTCTCTCTCTCTCTCTCTCTCTCTCTCTCTCTTTCTTCCTCTCTATACCTCTCTCTCTCCCTCCACCCTCTCTCTCTGTCTCTCTCTCTCCCACCCCTCCCTCCCTTTCTCTCTCTCCCTCCACACCCCCTCTCTATTTCTCTCTCCACCCTCTCTCTCTCTCTCTCTCTCTCTCTCTCTCTCTCTCGTCTCTCCTCTCTCTCTCTCTCTTCTCTCTCTCTCTCTCTCTCTCTCCTCTCTCTCTCTCTCTCTCTCTCTCTCTCTCTCTCTTCCTCTCTATACCCCTCTCTCTCTTCCCTCCACCCTCTCTCTCTGTCTCTCTCTCTCCACCCCTCTCCCTCCCTTTCTCTCTCTCCCTCCACCCCCCCTCTCTATTTCTCTCTCCACCCTCTCTCTCTCTCTTCCTCTCTCCCTCCACCTCCTCTCTCTGTCTCTCTCTCTCCACCCCCTTCTCTATTTCTCTCTCCACCCTCTGTCTCTCCCTACACCCCACTCTCTCTGTCTCTCTCTCTCTCCACCCTCTCCCTCCACCCCCTCTTTCTCCCTCTCTCTACCTCTCTTTCTCCCTCCACCCTCTCCCTCTCTTTCTTCCCCTCCCTCCACTCTCTCTCTCTGTCTCTCTCTCTCCACCCCTCTCCCTCTCTTTCTCTTTCTCCCTCTACCCTCTCCCTCTCTTTCTTCCCCTCTCTCCCTCTCTGTCTCTCCTCCACCCCCCCCCTCTCTGTCGCTCTCTCCCTCCACCCCTCTTTCTTCCCTCTCTACCTCCCTCTCTCCTCCACCCTCTCTCTCTCTCTCTCTCTATTTCTCTCTTTCCCTCCCCCCTCTCTCTTCCTCTCTCTCCTCCACCCCCCTCTCTCTGCCCCCCCTCTCTCCCTCCCCCCCCCTCATCACCTCTCTCACAATGTGTTTCTAGCCCATTAGTGGTGGGAGTGGAGTAAGTGGGAGATGTGATCTGCAGCGTTTTGAGCGGTAGGAATGATAATTCAACGCACCAGTGCTCCCTGCCCCGGTACCCTCCAGCAAATTCACCACCCAGGGACAAATCTGAAAAGGTCAAACGTCTCATCTAATTTTACCTCTTCTATTCCCACTGATGCAATCTATCTGAAAACTAGCAACTTGATTCAAGGTCTCATTTTAAACATTCAAACCCCTTTTTCATGTTTTAAAAAGAAGACCTTTAGAAAGTTTTACTATGCTGATCTGGCAAAAAGCAACACAAAAAAAAGGACTTCCCAATTTTTAAGTTTTGCAGGCAAACAAAGATGTTCTGAAATGTTTAAAAAGTGGTTAAGTTAAAGAATATATTTCATACTGGTGTTTCAGCACTCTGCCAGCATTGATAACAATATATACACACACACACACACACACACAGACATATATATATATATAGTATATATATATATATATATATATATATATATATAAGATTAGCTACATAACATATTTATTCAAAAACGAACTGCACGATAGCCACTTATTATCTTCTAACGGCAGCATTATCGCACCTACACTAGAGTAATTTCAATGCATCAGATGACTTGCAAACATTTTTTTTTTTAAAAATGATATAAAATAAATGCAGCATGGATTTGTTTTCTTAAGATGTGCTGAGAGGAACGTCTGGACTATTTACCGCAGTAGCGCTGCTTCGGATACTGAGCTTGGAAAAAGCCTGAAATTATAACGACGACGGTGTGTCATTACTTCCCCATTAACTGAAGTAAATATTGGGTTTTTTTGACATCTCAAGAAATAAAAAAGATCTCTAACAGAATAATATACGAGGCCCTGGCTGTGCTCGGGGTTGGGTTGGACATGCCTGGATTACTTAATTCTCTAAATGACACATCTGAAGCCGAACGGCTCGCCGCTGAAAGCAGAGGGCGGTAGCTATTTGGCCCCTGCCTCCAATGGAGGCTATTTCCTCCGTTGGAGGAAATAGCCTCCATTGGAGGCAGGGGCCATGGCAGACCTCAGAGCAGCCAAGTTGCCCATTGATGTCCCGTCTACTTTCACGACACTCTGCCTTGAAAGCAAAGTAGTGTGCAACTCAAATAACCTCATGTCAATTCATCCCCTTCTTCCACTTTCAGTCCACCCATCGCTCCTCCCCAACTCGCAGTGCTGGGACTGCAGCTTCCGGCGGGGTTGGACGGGGAAGAAGGGGACAGACGTTCAATTGAGGCAAACGAACCGCTCCATCTTCATTTTATATCCTTCTACCGTTAAAGAATAAAACTTCATGTGCATTAAAAGGTCGGGCATCCCTGTAGACACAATTGGCCGTGTCTTCTGGCGGTAAGCCAGATGTGGGTATGTGTCCTAGTCGCTGCACTAGCACCTCCTCTGTCGGTTGGGGTGCCTGTTTGGGGGGGGGGTAGAGTGATCCTCCCATGTGCTACATCCCCCTGGGGAAAGTCCTCACTGTAAGGTGAAAAGAAGCGGCCGGTGACTCCACATGTAACCGGAGGGGGCATGTGGTAGTCTGCAGCCCTCCCCGAAGAGTGGGGTAACTGGCCAGATACAATTGGGGAGAAAAAAGGGGACCCCCCCCCCCAAAAAAAAGGTATAAGCACATTGTATCAATATACAGTAACGTTATTTGCCAACCATTCTGCACAAACAAAAGCTGTAGAAGGAGCAGAAAAAACGGCAGCAGCCTTGGTGAGTGGGAGAAAACAAGCGAGTCTGAAGCCAAAACACTTGAGCTGAGGCAACACGTCATCAAAATCTTCATTCCTGACATGCAGTTACCACAAAAAGCACAACGCCGTGGCTCATTAAAGCCACGCAATCCTTTGAAATGTGTCATTTAGGGACGGGCGGAAGACAGGAGATGCCTTACCGATCCGGGAGACCGTCCAACTATCTCTGCTGCTGTCTCTGGTTTTGCAAAGTTTAGTTGGAAATTTGTTCTAGTTTCGCACTGAGCCAATTACACCACCCAGTATTGAAATAATCCCCACCCAATTGAAAGACAAATCTCTCTGTCTGGCATTTTGAAATAACAGCCTAGCTAGCAGGGACAATTTGGTAAATACTATCAGGATCTGGGTTTCTTGACTGTCTAGTCCCCAGAGGGATCTAAGGACAGAGATTGTCTTTGTATTTCTTTTCTCAATAATAAAGGACCCATTTGAGGCAAGTCTGCAGCATCACAACTGCCACACTACAACTCCCCGCTGGCTGTGTATGTTGTCAATGCACAAAGCCGGTAGAGAGGTATAGCAGGTTCTTTTTCAGACATACTACCATGTCTATTCTAACCACTTGTGTTGTAAGGGCACACATGAGTTATCCTGTTCGAGATGCTGAATCAAATGATAGTAATAGGTTTTTTTTTTTAGCTGTAAAGAAGAAAATGTATCTTGGAATAACACTTAACAGGGCCTGGAGTGAAGTCTGAAAAGTAACCGCTAGCCCAGAACGCCATCTGCAGTTCGGGTTGAACCTGCAAGGCGCTATAGAAAGCTGTGGGAGCCTAACAGGTGATAGTCTATTGGTCTCACACTGCATTCAAGCAAGTCAAGGTTGCACAACGACAGGTTTGCGCGAAATAGCAAATGGTAGTTGAATAAATTTGACTCCTTGGATTGCAACTAAGATGGTGGCACGTACGGCTTCCTCAGCAAGTTGGGGCGCACTGTTTTTTTTTTTTTTTGCATGTCTTTTTATTTAATTTTGTTTCTGGCAACAGCACAATGTCAGATTTCAGGGAGAAGAAATCCTCAACATCAGGGAATCTACTTCCTCTGGATTTATTCCCACTTTTCCTTCCTCCTGCCGTGGAATTATTCAAAATAGCCTGGCGGAGGACTGAGGACACCCCCACCTTCAATCATCAGGGTTAGGTTAGGGTTAGAGTGGCGAGTATGAAGGTTTGGGAGGTGGTGGGAGGTGTTGGAGGAGGCGGGGAGGAGTTGGAGGATATGGGGAGTAGTTGGAGGCGTCCTCAGTCCACTGCCAGACCCCTCTGGAATGACCGAGCTTGTCGTGAACAGATTTGTGGCCCTTGAACGAGGGTGAGACGCAGGAGCGGTAGGCACTCTGGCGTGTTGGTGCGTTGTAGGAAGAGAGGTTTACGTACGACACTGCCGGCGATATTTATCTCCAGTGTGCGCTCACTGTGCGCAATAAACTGGACAAACTGCTACTGATAGTGGAGAAAACCAGAGACTTATCTCTATCCTCAACTCTGTGCTTCACGAGTCGTGGCTGAGAGGAATTATACTGGACTCTGCGCTGCAGCTGCCCGGCTTCCAAGGGTGGCGGGTCTGTTTTTATATTGATGATGGCCGGTGCAGGGACATGACAGTGACTTTATGACGTATTCTCCTGATCTGAAGCCATTTATCATTCTCTGGACGACTTGTACCACCACCCACAATGCATATCGCGTCATTCTCCACGTTGCGTTGGGAAATTCCGACCACGGTCTTGGATAACCCGATCTGATCCCTGCATACAGACAGAAAGTTAACCGTCTAAATCTGTTGTGAGGAAAACCAAGAGGTGGAGGAGCAAAGCAGCAGAGGGTCTGTGTGTGTGCCTTTGCAGCATGGAGATGATTGAGACAGCCACCAACGGTCTGGACGAGTACACAGAAGCTGTGGCATCATACATCAGCTTCTGTGAAGACAGCTGTATACCAACACACACCAGGGTGTGTTATAAGAATGACAAGCCCTGGTTCACAGCCAAACTCAGACGGCTTCATTTGGAAAAGAAGGAGGCATTTAGGAGCAGGGACAAGGAAGGTTTTAATGGGACAAAATGCAGATTTGGCAGTGCAGCCAAACTGATGTATTCAGACAAAGTGGAACGCCACTTCTCAGCTAACGCTTCTGCCTCAGTCACCAACTACAAAAACTACCAAAGACCACCAACAACAAACCCAAACCTCCCCCCACGCTGAATGACTCCAGACTTGCTAATGAGCTGAATGAGTTCGACTGCCATTTTGAAAGACAAAGGGACAGTGTGGACTGTATCTCTTAACACTAGTTATCACCTCCTGTACTCTAGTAGCTTCATCCAACCCCCCCTCCCCTTGGAGGGGTCCAAAGGCCCCATTACCATGACCAACGATGTCCCCCAACTCCCAGCCTGAACTCCCCAACTCCTCCGCCAAAGCACACCTTCTCTCTTGATTCAGGAGAGGGATGTGAACAGGCTGTTCAGAAGATAGATCCCTGGCAAGGCAGCTAGACCCAATGCTGTCTCCCCTCAAGCCTCAAACACTATGCAGACCAGCTGTCTCCGGTGTACACAGACATTTTTAACACCTCCCTGGAGGACTGCAGGGTACCAGCATGCTTTAAAACCTCCACCATTAACCCTGTCCCCAAGAAGCCAAGGATCGCAGGCCTAAATGACTGCAGACCCATTGCTTTAACCTCTGTAATGATGAAGACTTTTGAATGCCTTCTCCTGTCCCACCTCAAGTCCATCACCACCCCTCACCTGGATCTGCTACATTTTGCATACAGAGCCAACAGGTCCACAGATAAAGCCATCAACAAGGCTCTCCACTCCATCCGCCTTTCACTTGGACTCTCCTGGTACTTACGCCAGGATGCTGTTTGTGGACTTCAACACAATCAGCCTTGCTATCCTCCAGGACAGACTTTCCCAGCTCAACACGCGCCACTCCACCTGCAAGTGGAGTATTGACCTCCGGACCAACAGGAGTCAGCATGTGAAGATTGGGAAGCATGTCTCAGACCCTCAGTCCATCAGCATTGGTGCCACCCAAAGGCTGTCTCCTTTCCCCGCTACTCATCTCACTCTAAAATGGCTACAACTCCAGACACCAATCTGTCAAGATCCTGAAGTTTGTGGATGACACCACCATCACCGGACTAATTTCTGAAAGTCAATGGTCTGCTTACAGATGGGAGGTGGATCACCTGGCTTCCTGATGCAGCCAAAACAACCTGGAGCTAAACTCTCTGAAGACAGTGGAGATGATGGTGAACTTCAGGAGAACACCCCCCCCCCCACTGGGTCAGAGCATCTCCAAAATGGCAGGTCTTGTGGGGTGTTCCTGGTATGCAGTGATCAGTACCTACCAAAAGTGGTCAAGGAAGGACAACCACTGAACCAGTGACAGGGTCGTGGGTGCCCAAGACTCATTGATACGCGTGGGGAGTGAAGGCTGGCCTGTCTGGTCTGATCCCACAGAAGAGCCACTGTAGCTCAAATTGCTGAACAAGTTAATAATGGCTATGATAGACAGGTGTTGGAACACACAGTGTATCGCAGCTCGCTGTGTATGGGGCCACATAGCCACAGACCGGTCAGAGTGCCCATGCTGGCCCCTGTCCACTGCCGAAAGTGCCTAAAATGGGCATGTGAACATCCGAACTGGACCTTGGAGCAATGGAAGTAGGTGGCCTGGTCTAATGAATCATGTTTTCTTTTACATCATGTGGACGGCCGGGTGCGTGTGCATCATTTATCTGGGGAAGAGATGGCACCAGGATGCACTATGGGGAGAAGGTAAGCCGGCGGAGGCAGTGTGATGCTCTGGGTAATGTTCTGCTGGGAAACCCTGGGTCCTGGCATTCACGTGGATGTTATTTTGACACGTACCACCTACCTAAACACTGTTGCAGACCAGGTACACCCCTTCATGATAACAGTATTCCCTGATAGCAGTGGCCTCTTTCAGCAGGATAATGCCCCCTGCCACACTGCAACATTTGTTCAGGAATGGTTTGAGGAACATGACAAAGAGTTCAAGGTGTTGCCTTGGTCTCCAAATCCCCCAGATCTCAATGCGATCGAGCATCTGTGGGATGTGCTGGAAAAACAAGTCTGACCCATGGAGGTCCCGCCTTGCAACTTACAGGACTTAAAGGATCTGCTGCTAACGTCTTGGTGCCAGATACCCGAGGACACCTTCAGAGGTCTTGTGGAGTCCATGCCTCGATGGGTCAGAGCTGTTTTGGTGGCATGAAGGGGACCTACACAATATTAGGCAGGTGGTTTTAATGTTTTGGCTGATCGGTATGGCTGGACGGAAGGACGGATGGATGGATGGAAGACAGACGGATAGATAGATAGATAGATAGATAGATAGATAGATAGATAGATAGATAGATAGATAGATAGATAGATAGATAGATAGATAGATAGATAGATAGATAGATAGATAGATAGATAGATAGATAGATAGGCAGACAGACAGACAGACAGACAGACAGACAGACAGACAGACAGACAGACAGACAGACAGACAGACAGACAGACAGACAGACAGACAGACAGACAGACAGACAGACAGATAGATAGATAGATAGATAGATAGATAGATAGATAGATAGATAGACAGACAGACAGACAGACAGACAGACAGACAGACAGACAGACAGACAGACAGACAGACAGACAGACAGACAGACAGACAGACAGATAGATAGATAGATAGATAGATAGATAGATAGATAGATAGATAGATAGATAGATAGATAGATAGATAGATAGATAGATAGATAGATAGATAGATAGATAGATAGATAGATAGATAGATAGATAGATAGATAGATAGATAGATAGATAGATAGATAGGTAGACAGATAGGTAGACAGACAGATAGACAGACAGATAGATAGATAGATAGACAGATAGATAGATAGATAGATAGATAGATAGATAGATAGATAGATAGATAGATAGATAGATAGATAGATAGATAGATAGATAGATAGATAGATAGATAGATAGATAGATAGATAGATAGATAGATAGATAGATAGATAGATAGATAGATAGATAGGGCCAAATGGGAGACACCACCAGATGTGGTTGAGAATGGCAGAACTAAGATCATGTGGGACTTAAAGTTCCAGACTGACAAGCAGGCGCTAACCAACCAGACACTGTGGTGGTCGACAAGGAACAGAAGACAGCAGTAGTGATCGATGTAGCAACCCCGAGCGACGGAAACATCCGGAAAAAGGGAACATGAGAAGCTAGAGAAATACCAAGGGCTGAGGAAAGAACTAGACCGGATGTGGAAGGTGAAATCCACAGTAGTCCCAGTGGTAATAGGAGCACTAGGGGCTGTGACCCCCAAGCTGGGGGAGAGGCTCCAGCAGATTGTAGGAACAACATCTGAGGTCTCTGTCCAGAAGAGTGCAGTCCTAGGAACAGCTAAGAGACTGCACAGAACCCTCAAACTCCCAGGCCTCTGGTAGAGGACCCGAGCTTGAGGAAGACACACACCACCCGAAAAAGGCTGAGAGGGAGATTTTTTTTTCTAATATGTCTATATCACACTCTTTATTCAATCTTATTTTATTGAAGATCGTACTTTTCTTGTGTTCTTAATCACACCAACAACAACAACAGCGAGTAAATTCAACGACAAAAAAGGTCAAATAAAATGAACTTTTTTTCTCTTATTTTGTTGAGGGGGGGTCATTTTAAAACCTGAACTGTGAGAAGCAGCGAGTTGTCGTGCCCCAATCTGCGAGCGATCTGAAAGCTACAGCAAGTAAAGTGGTTTATATATCATCCCCTCCATGCTACCTGGCTCCCTGCATAACTGTAGTCCACTGACTTCCGGTTTCTACCGCAGCGGTCACACCAGTTTCCTGTTCGTTGGCGCGCGCTATCGACAGGTGGCACATTTTTTCGCGATGCCTGCGAGATTTACCGCGGATAAATGTCGACGACGTGCGCAGAACTGTCGACGAACTTTCACCTGCACCTACCAGCACGTTTCAGGATGTACGTATCAAGTCACGTCCACAATTATGAGGACGGACGGGCCCGTGCACGGCCAATCGTGTCTGTAGGGACGCCCAACCAAGCCGGATGTAAGCAGGGAATTTGAACCTGCAATCCCCATGTTGCTAGGCAACGGAATAGACTGCCACGCCACCCGGATCCTAATGTATTGCTTATTTTAACCGCACAAAATATGTGGCATCCCCGCAGGTGGGTCACCGAATAAACAAGTTTGGGGGGGGGGGGGGGCCCTGATCCAAAAAAGCTCAACTATACATCTGTCGTTGTATTTTCACCGCTTCTGTGGCATCAGGGCCAGCAGCACAGCCCGGACATCTTCCCCCATGGATATTTCCCCCTACTTCTCCTGGGTGATCCCATACCTACGCATTTGGGGGATACAACCCCTCCCCCCCCCCGGCGTTTTTCGGGTCTGTCCGAGAGCCTCCGCCAAATCAGCCATAGCAGTAGTATAGCCTCAAAAGGAGACACCTGAGGGGCAGCCACGCCTAGTCCGACCTCCCCTACTAGCGCTTTCAATCCAGACTGGTTAGCAGCCCTACCCAGGTAGGCCTGCTGCCTAACAGCGGGGTCACAGGTGACTGCAGGCGGCACCCTGCCACTGCAGAGACACCTCGTCATGTCTCGTCATCATAGGGGAGCGCAGGCTTCCTGCAGTGGCCCTGTTATCACGGTTACCATATGCATAACGTTACCCCCATCCCTGGGAACGTCCCCCCGTGGTACACTCTACTCGGGCAACGCCGCGATATTACCTTGGCATTGACTACACTGATATTGTGTTATTATAATATGAAAGCACAATTGCCCACAAGACTGAACGAATAAAATGCCTCTACAGCCCACCTAAATAGCTGATCACTATTCAGTGACAGCGGAAGACGGTCAACGTCCTAATCTGGCCAGGAGACGTTGCCTGCTGGTATCAAACTACTGACGGCCTCACTGAGCAGTGGCGTTTCCAAACTCAAGAGTCATTATCCAAGATTATGTTCAAGGATTTGCAATGCACGGTACACAGCCGCTTCCACTTCCAGCGGCAATAGAGGGTAAGACGGGTTATCAATGGAATCAGGGGGAACAGGAGGCGGCGTGAAAACGCTCCATTGTGACCACCGCAACAAAGATTAAACAGTAAATCAAGCGCTTCGATTTGTGTCTCGGCTCCTTTTAACACCGCCGCCTACTATTCCCACAAAACTGCCGACACTGCACCTGCGTGACAGTCAATTCCCCAATCCATTTTACCCACACCCAGGAATAAGGCCCCCAGATACCTATATTTCTCCACCTTGGAGAGCTGACAATATCCCACCTGAATCAGACGAGCCACGTTTTTTTTTGGGGGGGGGGTTTCTCCTGGAAGAGGGCCACGGACCCAGATATCAAGGTGTTGAGTGTCCTCTTTGCCTTGTCATATCAGGCAGTAAATAGTTCCAGTGCACACTGGAGATTGTGGTCTACTATACGGCCAACATGACAACATCCTCATCAACACCATATATCTTATACCCTGACACCACCAAGCCAGATACCCTGGGCGGGGATTTCCCTCCTACCTAAAACGACCGTGGGCGGTCAAAATGACCGCCGGTTTTTAAACGCTATATCCTGTCAAGATAAATACCCAGCTGAGATATTAATGCATCGCATGTGTTAGTATGTCTGCTTAGAAACTAACTGACAGCAAAATTCACATTTTAACAACTTTAATGCTTTTTTTTCCAAACAATTTACATTTCAGAGAGACATGGTTATAAAAGAACTGAATATAACCATTGAAACAGTCCCAAACAACGACCGCGACCCAAGAACTATTAGAACGACCATGGGCGGTCAAAATGACCGCTGGTTTTTAAACTCTATATTCTGTCAAGATAAATACCCAATTTACTAACGTATTGCATATGTTAGTATGTCTGTTAAGAAAATACCTGACACCAAAATTAACATTTTAACAACTTTAATAGTATTATGTCAAATAATTCAAAATGGCCGCTGTCCAACGCCTGTAAATGCTGCAGCGCCTCGGTGGTAGTCATGGTGCGTCTGTAACCAGACACGTTGGAAATAATCACAAATCAAGTTTAGACTATTTCTCTCCACTGGAGGACGCTAGTGTGCTTCTAGGACAGAGCGATGAACTTCACCAAGGAAATGACGCGACCAACACACGTCGTGAATAGCGACATGACGCGCAATCTACGTGCGGTCATTTTGACCGCTTATGGTCATTCTAGGTAGATTTTATCCCAACTTTTTTTGTGCAATTGATCTAAAACTCTTTTTAATGCAAATATAGGGGCATTCAGGGAGCGGCAGGTCTGTATCTTCTCTCCCCCCCCCCCCACAAAGTTATTAAACTTTGAAAATCCAAAACGGTCAAAATGACCGCCTTGGTCGTTCTGGTGTTAAAAACCTGAGCAGAGAGGGGTCGAGGGCACTTTCTCGTCAGAGTCCAACATCCGCTTCGACCGAGCTTGACATGAGCACAGACTTTACCCTCACAACATGTTTGAGAACTGCACGGCTCATAACCAGGGGCCGAGGTCCACTTAAATCTCATCTATAAGGATGTGAGAAGTCGGTTCACTGTTCTGCAGCCGCACCAGAATCCTCGAGTCAAATCTGGACAAAGGCTTCCCGGGCAGGCTCAGGAGTGTGACCCCCATGATTGCCGGAGAGCACCCTTTTCATCGCCGTTTCAAAATGGGAGCTGCTACTCCGAACTCCTTCATCGTTTTAAGAAACTTGTCACCCACACAGTGGCTTTCATTTCCACAACCCCATCAGCCGCAACCTTTACGGCCTAGTCAATGGATCTCCATGAATCCTCCGCGGCAGTCAGCTCAGAAAGGTCTCCTTCTTCATCTTAACAGGTGCGTTCGCCGCCGGCTTTTACTGCCAGGGCCCCTGGGCCGACGCACTTTGTCCCCAAACTATTCAGATATATGACATGTTTGTTGAGCGGTGGGGAGGTAAGATCATTGTGAACACAATCCTCTACATAATATGTCCAGGAGTAGCTAGGTAAAGATATGGGTATAGAAGGTCACGCTGGTAATATTCCCTGACCCGCTCAGTGTCTCTCTCTCTGCCTCTCTCTGTGAACGAGTGTCCACCAGTGTGGGCACTAAGTGCTCCACGTCTTGGCCTGGCTCAAAGATCGTATTCAAAACTATTTCTAATGATGCATTTTTCACGGGTCTGGCGGTGTCAGAGAGCATACAGATCCAAGCAAGTCCACACACACACACAGAGAGTTCACAAACGAGTTCACGGTCAAACTCGTAAGGCATGAAAAGGCTATATAATGCAAATCAATATCGTTCGACAGTCAAGTATCTATTTTCACATACACGCACACACACACACATAAACATAAGCATCCTAATATCATCATTCATACATACTCATTACGCGCACAAACATACTCCAGTGAATGCAGAACCACTCCGAGTACCGGTGCAGGAACCTAGCTCCTTGGCCAGCTGCAGGTCACATGCATTATGGATGAGCGAAGGGCTGTGAGCCAAACTAAGCAGGTTATTAAGTATAACCACAGTATAATGTGCTCTCTCGCTTAATCTTCATATCTTCAATCTGCCAAAAGTCGCAATGCAGTGTGACGCATCTCAATGAAGCCCCCGCACCTTTATAATGAATCTTTATTAGGGGCATATCTCCAGAAGTGACACACAGCGTGTGGTATTTAGACCTAAATGCCACCCACGTCGGCTCTGATCAGAATATGAAAACTAGAGGGTTGCCGTTACTCCGCTCTCGCCGATGAGCGATTTCAGAATGTCACGCCGCCCGTGGAAGCTTGTCCACGTTTGCCACAAATATGTGAATGTCAGCTCGGCTAAAGCCTGCATCTCTCTCCGCTTCAGATCTTGGAAAGATTTTTTTTTAATTTTTTTGGAAGAAAAGTAATTCTTAGAGATAGCTAAGCCGACTCGTGCGCCGTTGTGTGAGAGTTGGGGGGGGGGGGAGGGAGATAATGATGTACTAACAAGAAAAAAGTAATTGTGTTTACAGATTCTGCCATCTAACTGGCTCCAGGAAATAGCAGTCTGTACCCAAGGCCTTTCCCCATGGCAACGCCGAGCAACTCTGCATTCTAACCATGAAATGGTGGAGAAATCAATGCGGCAGGACTATAGGGCCTTCATTAGACACTGGCTGACCTTCACCACAGCGCAGGGTCACTTTTATTTTTTCACCAACAGTAGCGGCATGTCGACAGATTATTAAAAGGGGCGCGCCGACACAAAAGTTTCAGAAGACGGCACCGAGAACGGTCTCCTGCCGCTTGGGTGTTAATTGTCGATCCACAGAACAATAAACAATTCATAAGACCGATTGTAAGCCGTGTTGTGCTTGCGGTCCTTTCGCTCCACGTGTACGCGAAGGCACTGCAGCACAGTACAATGCATTCAGAAGAGAGAGAGAGCATAGTATGTCTGTTTCATGGCCGGATTAACCCACCACGGGGCCCTGGGGCACGCACGTCCATTGCCCCCCCTGCCCGCCGCCCTGTCAGATGGGCTACTCAAACAATACTAAACATTGTTAAATGTAAAACTAATGCAAATACCCAACATGGTAGTCGACGCTATGCCGATCCGCAAGGGATTCGGATGGCGACGACAAAGTACAACACAATTTTGAATCACAAAACAAACAGAGATGAGAATAGCAGCTCACAGTATCGCTAACACATTGCGGAGCCGCCTTCCCACTTACAACGGCTTACCAACAGGAAATAAATGTTTGTTTCAGAGCAAATAATTTAGTGAATTATGGGCACGCTTTATTAAAACTATCTGTTTAATCATTTGTCAGTATGGGCATTCTAGCTAGCACATTTGTTTAACGATACACAATGAAACAATGAATTTGATCATAAGCATCGAGTTTGCGCTATGTCAGACTTTGTTGCACTCTCAGCGCTACAATGTAAACACGAGGCACGTGTCGCCCTCTTAATTGCTACAATGTAAACATAAGGTGCAAACTCTTCAAACCGGCATTGTGAAATATTTAGAAACCACCCCCGATGTATTTAGTACGTTTATATTTGTAATATCTATGGTTCTGTTTCAAAAGAGTCCCTAGCAACCGAAAAAGGCTTTCCCGCTTCGACTCCAGGTTTCTTATAGTGTCTATGTCGTAGACTGTGAACGTATGATGATGTTATGGTGATACTACACAAAGTTAAGTCACTCATATAATGTGAATTGCTTGAGTCCGATTATTTCAGGTCACTTGCATCAATGGAGAAATCAGTAGAGACTGTAGCTTGGGGCCCCGCATCAATAGAGACTCTGTACCTGGGGGCCCCCGCACCAATAGAGACTAGCTTGGGCCTCCCTTGTAGGCTATGATTGGGGATCCCTACTATACGCGAACACAATACCCCTGACCTTTTGGGGCCCCTTGTGGTCCGGGGCCCCCAGGGCACTCGCCCGGCATGCCCGGTCTGTAATCCGGCCTTGGTCTGTTTGCTAAAACACTGCAGTAGCATTGTTGTATTTAGCAAATCAGCGCCTCTTTTAAACTTTGAAGGTCAAGTCAAGTCAATAGGTACTGGTGATAGCTTCTGTAGCGAGGAACCGTTTTTCCCTCAGTGATCCAATTGTAATCCTCTAGCTTGAACTTCGCAAAGGCGTCCACAGGATTCCCTTTGAAGGCACGCAGACAGAGAAGAGACTTCGCGCGGTGTGACGTCACGCGATGTGACGTCACACGAGCTGCCATAGATTTGCGTCCACCGTCAGCCCTGCCCAGAAGCAAAGGGGCATCGGTAATTGCTCCACCAACAGGGGCCGACCCTCTGGCCGACCCTCTGGCCGACAGGCCTGTGAGACTTTTTTTTTAGTAGTTTACACTTATCACGAAGATTCTTGCACGTGTCGCCAGAAAATTGTCGGAATGCAACGTTTCCAACATTGAGCACGACACCAAATAAATAATAAACCTAAAGGTGGAGATAAAAAGATAACTGGCCGCGTATGCAGGTCAGTGGTCCAGTCACGTGCTGAACGATTCTGATTTTCTGATTTTATTTGCACACTCCAAACAAAACAGCAAAAACAAAAGAAAATAAGCAAAATGTGCAGGTGAGATTAAAACATTAAAAAAAAAAACCCTGAAGGAACTCGCCTCAATAAGCATCATGAGCAAATACAAACGTGCGTTATCTTTAAAAGTAAACACATAAATCGCCGCTCTGGTGGCCGAGCGGAATAACCGCCGTTCTTGCAACCCGCTCGTCACGTGGCTGGGAGGTTCGTATCCCAGACTCGCCGTAACCGGTCACGGCCAGAGCGTCCACGGGGTAAGGCCTTCATTAGGCCACCCTTACCCGGGGGATAGTGGGTGTAGATCGGTGTAGTGTTCGGGGACTCGTCGTTCTCCAGCGACCCCTCTGGCTCACCCGGGTACCTGCAGCCAAGCAACTGAAAGCATTCTCCCTAGGCCTCCTTCGCGGCCTGAAGGTGATGCAATCCATGCGAGGAGGCTTCAGCGTGTAAAATAGCCAGAGCAGCGACACGAGTTTGAAGGAAGCTGGTGTTACGGCTATCTCCTTCCCGTGGAAACGTGAGCCAGGGGAGTTATTCGACAAGAGTACCGGCCATATGCCATCGGGTGGGATAAGGGGAAAAACTAGAAATACATTTATAAAAAAAAAAGTAAACTCATAAATCAAGAAAAAACATAAATTAATATAGTGAGGGTGTATGTGCATTTGCGTATGAGCATGTCCGTTTAACTCATTACGACAGAGCGAGAGAAGGCAGACCGAGAGAGAGCGAGAGAGAAGACACCTACAGACAGAGAGAGAGAGAGCGAGAGAGAAGACAGATACAGACAGAGAGAGAGAGCGAGAGAGAAGACAGATACAGACAGAGAGAGAGAGAGCGAGAGAGAAGACAGATACAGACAGAGAGAGAGAGCGAGAGAGAAGACAGATACAGACAGAGAGAGAGAGAGCGATAGAGAAGACAGACCGAGAGAGAGCGAGAGAGAAGACAGACCGAGAGAGAGCGAGAGAGACGACAGACAGAGAGAGAGAGCGAGAGAGAAGACAGATACAGACAGAGAGAGCGAGAGAGACGACAGACAGAGAGAGAGAGCGAGAGAGACGACAGACAGAGAGAGAGAGCGAGAGAGAAGACAGATACAGACAGAGAGAGAGCGAGAGAGAAGACAGATACAGACAGAGAGAGAGCGAGAGAGACGACAGACAGAGAGAGAGAGCGAGAGAGAAGACAGATACAGACAGAGAGAGCGAGAGAGACGACAGACAGAGAGAGAGAGAGAGAGAAGACAGACAGAGAGAGAGAGCGAGAGAGAAGACAGACAGAGAGAGAGAGCGAGAGAGAAGACAGACCGAGAGAGAGCGAGAGAGAAGACAGACAGAGAGAGAGAAGACAGACAGAGAGAGAGCGAGAAAGAAGACAGCCCGAGAGAGAGAGAGAAGACAGACAGAGAGAGAGAGAGCGAGAGAGAAGACAGATACAGACAGAGAGAGAGAGCGAGAAAGAAGACAGACAGAGAGAGAGAGAGCGAGAGAGAAGACAGATACAGACAGAGAGAGAGAGCGAGAAAGAAGACAGCCCGAGAGAGAGCGAGAGAGACGACAGACAGAGAGAGAGAGAGAAGACAGACAGAGAGAGAGAGAGCGAGAGAGAAGACAGATACAGACAGAGAGAGAGAGAGAGAGAGAGAGAGAGAGCGAGAGAGAAGACAGACCGAGAGAGAGCGAGAGAGAAGACAGACAGAGAGAGAGAGCGAGAGAGAAGACAGACCGAGAGAGAGCGAGAGAGAAGACAGATACAGACAGAGAGAGAGCGAGAGAGAAGGCAGGCAGAGAGAGAGAGCGAGAGAGAAGACAGACAGAGAGAGAGAGAGAGAGAAGACAGACAGACAGAGAGAGAGCGAGAGAGACGACAGACAGACAGAGAGAGAGCGAGAGAGAAGACAGACAGAGAGAGAGAGCGAGAGAGAAGACAGATACAGACAGAGAGAGAGAGAGAGAGAGAAGACAGACAGACAGAGAGAGAGCGAGAGAGACGACAGACAGACAGAGAGAGAGCGAGAGAGACGACAGACAGAGAGAGAGAGAGAGAGAGAGAAGACAGACAGAGAGAGAGAGCGAGAGAGAAGACAGATACAGACAGAGAGAGAGCGAGAGAGAAGACAGACAGAGAGAGAGAGAGAGAGAGAAGACAGATACAGACAGAGAGAGAGCGAGAGAGAAGACAGACAGAGAGAGAGAGAGAGATAGAGGGAGAGGGAGGGAGGGAGGGAGAGGGAGAGGGAGGGAGTCAGTTATAGTCAAATATGATCAGTTCAGATAGTTTGGTTTATCAGACAGGATCCAAGCCTATATTTGACATTCTGGAGTGAGGTACAATTAAATGCATATTGAATATAACTGTTCCATAGCGGATCCCTCTTATATCTAATAGAAAACTGACAGGAACCAACCAGTATGAAACATTGACAGGTGCAGCCATTTGGCATGTCTTGTATTATAGTTATGTACACCAAAGTTAGGCTGAAAGAATACTTTACAAGACATGGGAAGCGAAGCAGGCTGATGCAAAACAGGCTGATGCAAAGTTTGATATATATTTATGTTGGAAATGGATAGTATATGGAGCCGATTGAAGAGAGGGGCTGAATGTTCTGCCCTGCTGCTAAATGTGTCAATTCTACAGAACCTTTTTTTTGTTGTAAAATTTAAAGTTTACGAAGGTGAGCGGGCTAAGTAGCTCACTAAATGATACTGAAGTGTGTGAGGTAAGGATAAATCAAGCTATAATAAAGAGCTACTAAACACTTCTGATGAACCAAACTTTGAATTTTGCCAATGATGCCAATATATTTGGATA
This sequence comes from Lampris incognitus, assembly GCF_029633865.1. Taxonomy (NCBI): domain Eukaryota; kingdom Metazoa; phylum Chordata; class Actinopteri; order Lampriformes; family Lampridae; genus Lampris; species Lampris incognitus. The sequence continues at coordinate 43,339,082 of NC_079221.1, forward strand.
TTTTATTTCAAACAAACCAAATATGACTCTTCCAGCTTAGGGTTTCATCAATCAAGACTCCAAGGAAACTTGTGGATGAAACCTGGGTCACTAGGTTATTCCATATGGAGAGACGAGAATCAGATTTATAATATCGTTTGTTTTTTAATGTAAATATGATAAATTTAGATTTTTAATATTAAGAGATAATTGTTTAATTGGAACCATTTGGAAATTCTTCCTAAATCAACATGAGTTTTTGCCATAAGTACAGAGAAATTAGTATGTGAAAGAAATAATTGGTATCATCTGCAAAAAGTAACAAGAACATGTAGGATGATGTTGCAGCAAGGTCATTGATATAAATAAGGAATAGGAGTGGTCCTAGAGTAGAGCCCTGTGGGACTCTGCATGTTATAAGTGGCCCTATCAGATCTATCCATTAATGTTAAACTGTTGTTGATTATGAATGTAATTGTAAAACCATTTATAGGTGATTCCAGTAAAACCATAGTGTAACAATGTTGGAGTAAGATATCATTATTAACAGTGTCAAAAGCTTTGGAAAAATAAGGAATATTCCTAAATAATATTATGTAAAGCAGTGTGAGTTTTGTCAGCCAGTTGAAGCACAGCCATTTCTGTAGAATATTTTTTTCCCTGAATCCATACTGGTGTTCATACAAGTTATTCCAGTCCAAAATCTTTGAAAAACATGGAAGGGCAGAAATAGGGCGGTATTTGCTAAATGAGCTTCGGAACATAGTTGATCCGCGATCCGTACGGATCATCCCCCACAGTTCGGCATGCAAGTGAACTGCAAATTAATCGCAAACTCTAACCATCATAGTTAAATTCAGTTTTATTTACTGCCGCTGTTACTTTATAAAGTAAGAATTCCCTAAATCTCGATGGAGAGTTGCAGTGAAAAGATATACCAGACAGATGTGTGCTGTTTTTTACTCTGAAGCGCAATGATTGATTATGCAAAAAAAAACAAAAAACATGTGTGTTCATGTCCTATTCTAAGACGCAACCAAAACGGCTTTCGCAAAAGCAGATCGACTACACCTCAGATCCTGGTCGAAGAAGAATTATTGAAGAGTTTAGAATATCCAAGAGAAAAGCAACCATTGTTTTTGTTGATTTTTGCCCATCATTTGACAGTGTAAACCGGAAATCCAAGGGAGTTGAATCAAGTGCAACTGGACCTGGCATATATGCACTTGCACTTGATTCAACTCCTTTGGATAACCATGACCTGGATGAATGAGAACATCCACAGACATGTAAACCGGAAAGTAATGCTGCACATTCTTCTAAACTATGAAATTCCATCAGAAATCATTCATGCAGTTGCCATTATATATGAAAATGCTTCCAGCTACATACAAACTGCAGACGGTCCAACAAAAGAATTTCAGACTACTGTTGGAATACTGCAAGGGGACACTCTTGCACCTTACCTCTTTGTTGTAGTCGTCGATTAATACCTGCGACAATCAGTTGATACAAAGAGGAGCAGCGGCCTGGGTGTTCAGCCAAGTAAGACAGTCAGAAACCGAAGCAAATATCTCACAGACTTCAACTATGCTGATGACATAGCTCTAACAGCATCACTTCTTCAATGGGCCCAAGAGCTGTTAAACTGTCTTGAAAAAGCTTCAAGTTAGAGTTGGTCTCAGTATCAATTCCAAAAAGACTGAATACATGTCTATCAATGAGGACACAATGCACCAAACAATCACATCCAGTAATGGAAAACCGCTCAATGAGGTCACTGACTTCAAATATCTCGCATCTTTTGTTACCAACAGCAAGACAGATTTTATGTCAAGGAAAGGACAAGCCTGGAATGCCTGGAATAAATTACATCATATATGGAAGTCTGACATCTCTGACAAGACAAAACTAGCATTCTTCAGAGCATGTGTTTAAAGTATCCTGCTTTATGGGTTGGAGACGTGGACCATGAAAAAAAGATCTTCAGACGAGACTTGACGGAACATACACAAGCGTCCTTATGAGAGTTAGGAACATGTGCTGGCGGGAGCACGAAACCAAAGCTGAAATCTACGGTGATACACCACCTATCTCAACCACGGTTGCACAGAGGAGAGCACGTTTTGCAGGACATTGCTATAGAGCGAAAAATCAGATTATGTCTGACATTATCTGTATGCGTCTCCCATGTCCAAAACAGAGGAGGGCGACCTTTCAACTACATAGACTGTGTTTCAAGAGACACTTAAATAAATGTTCAAGACCTACCAAATCAAATGGGAAACAGTGGCGTGACGTGCTGAATGCCTGCTTGACTGCGGTTGTTTGGATGATGATGATGTTAATGTAAAGAGAGAATGTTGAATCCCAACGAATCAATCGGGGATGCTCGCATTGCAAAAAAGACAGTGACAGGCATGTCTAGCGGAGGAGACATGCCTGTATGGGATCACTTTGGCTTCCCTGTAAAATATACTGATGGAAGGAGGTGGTGGAGAAAACCGCTACAATATGTAGGCTTTGTTCCACGAGAAAGCCATATGAGAATGACAATACATTGAGAACAGCCACCCATTTGACGTGACATCATGAGTAGTGAATATTTTACATACTGTTCTCAAATAAGACCAGGGGCAAAAGTTCCTTTAAGTCTTTTACAGAATAAACGGAAAGAAAAGTTATATTTGCCCCCCCCCCTCTTTTAGATGACCCGATCCATGACTCAAGACCGTGATACAATCCAAACCGGGAGTTTTGTGATGCATTGCACCCTTAGTTAGAATAATTCCCTTCAAAGGAAAAAGTTCAGTGCTTCTGAATCAGAATCAGAAACACTTTATTCATCCCCAAGGGGGAAATTGGGTAATGGAATGGAATGGAAACGATTCCAGTTTTTACCAAGAACACCACAAAGCTGACAAACTAGCAGTGGGGCCCTCTGCAGCTACCACAGAAAACAAGTGATATTTTGTAGAAATACTTGATGTATTGTGTGAAGCTTCTCTACCGAGTGTCTGTGAATTTGATTTGTGCGAGAGTACGCCATTACACTGCCAATAATCAAAAAGACCCACCCAAGCCCCTTCTCTTCTGCTCCCTTCCTATATTCAATCCAAGGTCACCTAATCACCATGTTCGCTGCAAGACCTCCATCTTAACCAGGAGCAGTCAGAGGGATTTATGCCCTGGCCCACGTCATGATTACCAATCAAGCTGGAGTAATAGCTGCTTAAGCAGACAGGGTTTTTGTCATCCCTGAGGGGTGAAGTGCCAGTCAAGGTTTCCATTGGCCTCATTCAGTGAGGAGATGGGGGGGTTGGGAGGGGGGTATGTCAATGTCTTAGGTGTAGCTTCTAGATTAAAGTGCATTATGGGAATGGAGTGAGAGCTGTTACAATGAGGGATCACATCCGCCATGGCCCCACTGTAACACTGCAGATGCTGCATAGGTAATTCATTACCTATCAACTTCATATCCACCTTGGCAAGAAGCATATCACGCTGCTCAGGGGATGGCATTAGAAAAATAATGACAGTAGGAAATAGTCTGAATAGGATTTCTGTGGAGGAAAACAACAAAGGTGCCTTTGACAAAAAAGTGTTACAGTAACAAAAACGTCTCAACTAATCAGCTTTATCATCTTTCCCACAAGGTTAGCAAACATGCTCAAAATGCACAACTTCTGTTAAGTAGAACTTGCCATTTCACATGGATAAAGATGATTGAACTCTGAAGTTGAAAAGGAGGTGTTTACTGTATCTTCAGTCAGTCTACTTGAAAAGATTTAGTGGGCACAGCGGCGATCCGCCAAATCCGAGAGACAAACACATTCCCTTTAACAGTTTGCCAACTGAGTAATGAAAATAAAATGATAACAGGAGAGAGAAAAAAAATCAGAGATGCTACTAAAATGTCAACGAATCTTCAAAAGAACATTCTGAGGAGACTATAATTGGGCGGCACGGTGGCGCAGTGGTTAGCGCCGTCGTCTCACAGCAAGAAAGTCCTGGGTTCGAGTCCCGGGGTAGTCCAACCTTGGTGGGTAGTCCTCTGTGTGGAGTTGGCATGTTCTCCCCCGTGTCTGTGTCAGTTTCCTGCTGGGGCTCCGGTGTCCTCCCACAGTCCAAAGACATGTAAGTCAGGTGAATCGGCTGTACTAAATTGTCCCTTGGTGTGGTGTGGGGGGGCTGTGATGGCCTGGTGGGGTGGCCTGTCAAGGGTGTCTCCCCACCTGCTGCCCAATGACTGCTGGAAAAGGCTTCAGCATCCCCGTGACCCTGAGAGCAGGATAAGCGGTTCAGATAATGGAAGGCTGGATGGATGAATGGAGACTATAATTGTTGAATGCAATCAATCCATCATGTTGAATGACTATGCTTGTGTTTTTATCAACATTACTTATTTCAAGGGTGGCACGGTGGCGCAGTGGTTAGCACGGTCGCCTCGCAGCAAGAAGGTCCTGGGTTCGAGCCCCGGGGTAGTCCAACATTGGGGGTCGTCCCGGGTCGTCCTCTGTGTGGAGTTTGCATGTTCTCCCCGTGTCTGCGTGGGTTTCCTCCGGGTGCTCCAGTTTCCTCCCACAGGCCAAAGACATGTAGGTCAGGTGAATCGGCTGTACTAAATTGTCCCTAGGTGTGTGTGTGTGTGTCGCCCCTGTGTGATGGCCTGGCGGCCTGTCCAGGGTGTCTCCCCGCCTGCCACCCAATGGCTGCTGGGATAGGCTCCAGCATCCCCGCGACCCTGAGAGCAGGATAAGCGGTTCGGATAATGGATGGATGGATACTTATTTCAAAGCAGGAAGGTCGTCAAACTAAATCATGCTGAAACATCCATTGTTGATTGATTCACTCTGGAGCCTGGCACAAGACGTGTAGTGACTGACTTTCAGTCCGAGTCAGGGCGAGGTGGCAGGGGTGGCATAGGGCGACAGCTGCCACCCTTCATAAACGTCTTACCACCCCACCTGCCAACCTTGGCAATTGACAAAAGTAAAGTCTATTGTTGTTGAGCTAATTGTTACAGTTTTCTAACATCTATTGTTGCCAATTCTCTGCAAAATGATGACAAACAACATCATGGCCAACACAGAACTTGCGGCCTGTCCAGCTAGGCAGCCTCAATCAAATCACATTTAGAAGTTTAGCATACACACACCCCACATCTGCCAAGGACCACTCAGGACGCCAGGTTAATTATGCAACAACTGCCTATTATCTTAGCGAGGTCCATTTGCAGCCTACGCGCCAACCTGTACGCAGCTAAATGAATGAGTTATAACTATGAAGTCGAATTAGCCGTAAAATGTAGCTAGTCAACCCGTCTTGGCTTTGGCCTGAAAAAGTGAACGTTTCGTTAAAGGGGAAAAGTCTCCGGTTTTCAACCGTGTCTCCGTCCATCTTCAACAGGGATAGCAAGTGAAGAACACCTGCAGTTGTTCCCGATCGTTTCTGCCACTCCGGAGGCAGTGAAAGAAAGTTGTGTTTCCCTCCGGCCGCCAAATGACGTCACCATGCGTCACTACAGCCTAGCAGGTTTGTAATAGGTTGATGCTAGAGCCAACGGGGTGCAGGCACGGAAGTAGACGTGATTGGTTGTTGCGTCGGCCAATAGAAAGCGCGGAACCTCGAAGCGCACTAACTGCTAAACCGACACACAGAGCAATAGTTGGGGCGAATTAAGTTAGCTAGCGATAGCGGTAGCGGTAGGGGTAGGGGTAGGGTTAGGGTTAGGGTTAGGGTTAGGGTTACAGTACGATCTGGCAATGTTAAGGTCAGTTGTGAGCTAGCTAGCTAGCTAAACGTTTCACTGTGCATCGTTTGTTTCAAGTCAGTGCGCGTCGAGGTTCCGTGCTGTCTATTGGCCGACGCAACAGCCAATCACGGCTACTTCCGTGCCTACACCGCCTTGGATCTAGCGTCAACCTTTCTAATACTGTAATCTGCTCTAAAGACGCTGTTCTCATTCTCTCAGCTAAACTATGTTTCTGGTGGTGAAAATGGCGTCCCACAACACTAGCGCAGAGGACTTTATGGACGGGGACACAGAGGCCCACACTGCAATGCATTCTGGTACGTGTAGACCCTGTGGGAAAGACTCCATGAGCAGAAGAACACCGATTTCCACGTCAATATATTACAAAGTGAAGACTTTATTGCTTTAATTGACTACATTACTCATTAGTACTGGTTGTACATACCAAAAAAAGAAAAATAATCAATGAAATTTCCATTTAATATTAGCTAGCTGGGACGGTTCTGTGTGCAATTCTGCTGATGCCGACTGCTAAGATTGTGCAAATTATACCTATAAATGACTGGTTACTATTTGAGACAGAATGGCGTTTCCTTCATAAAAAGCTTTCTCGGCATAGGAAATGAATGATGCAATGAATTAGAGGGTTTTCACATTGTAATTTTCATTTAGACGACACCTCTTAATAGGCCCCTGCGGACTACAAGTCGCACCGGAGTCTCACTCAGCAAAAAACATGTGGTTCTGGGGGGGGGAGGGGGTCATATATAAGTTGCCCAACAGAGTGCCATTGATTTTATATCTTCTCCCGTCCTGCAGGGAAAACATGTTATTTTACTGTGTACTGCTAATAAAGACACGCATACCTGTCAGTAATAACGTAGCGAGAGTACATTCTAGTGCATAATTGCGTTCGTACAAGTGCAATGATTCAGTTATTGTGGTGCAATAAGTACACCTATTCTAGGGCAGAATTACACTGCACTTATTTTACTTATGATTTTAGAACACGTGTTGTTGGCTGTGGTTGTTTGTTTTGCTGAGGTTGTTTTATTTTGTTTCGTTTCCCTGTGTCTTTTAACGCACTGATCGGCGGCGTTGTGTTCTGTAGAATGAAAATAAAGGCCTTCTAGTCTATTCTCTTCTATTCTATTCTATTCTATTCTCCATCCATCCATCCATCCATCCATCCATCCATCCATTCATTATCTGAACCGCTTATCCTGCTCTCAGAGTTGTGGGGATGCTGGAGCCTATCCCAGCAGTCATTGGGTGGCAGGCGGGGAGACACCCTGGACAGGCCGCCAGGCCGACACACACACACACACACACACACACACACACACACACACACACACACACACACACACACACACACACACACACACACACACACACACACACACACACACACACACACACACACACACACCTAGGGACAATTTAGTACAGCCGATTCACCTGACCTACATGTCTTTGGCCTGTGGGAGGAAACTGGAGCCCCCGGAGGAAACCCAAACAGACACGGGGAGAACATGTAAACTCCACACAGAGGACGACCCGGGACGATCCACCAAGGTTGGACTACCCAGGGCTTGAACCCAGGACCTTCTTGCTGTGAGGCCATCATGCTAACCACTGCGCCACGTGCAGCCCTCTATTCTATTCTGTTCTATTCTATTCTATTCTATTCTATTCTATTCTATTCTATTCTATTCTATTCTATTCTATTATAGTCTAGTCTAGTCTAGTCTAGTCTAGCCAACAAAGCCTTTTCCAGCGATGAAGTCATACGGCTGAATGTCTCTACAGCAAAGTGCAACACAATTCTCAGTAGCATCTTGTTCAATATGTGCAGGGAAGAAGTGCTTTATGGTTGAAGGAGAGCTGCTAACTGAGCAGAGGCAACATAGCAGGTACATGTCACCTCAACTCAGGGGTGCCACATTTACGCCCGTCGTGGATCAATGCTTTTGCACATTTGTCGCAACCCAATTCGTTTCCATCTTTGTCAGAAACAACTGTGAATTTTTCCAAATGCCAGACTCGCCTCGCTTTCCTTCTGCATTGTAATGACCCGCTGTGATCTTCTTTTCAGCCTCATTTGTTGACTCCATCCTTCTGGCTAGCGCTAGCTAAATCCCGCGGTTTATGTTTTGACCACCCACAGCAAAGGTAAAAACCACCCAGAGTTGTGGTACACTGTACATGAGAACACTGATTCAGTTCAACCACTGTGTTAGTATCTTATAGCTTCGTGCAGCAGTCCTTGGCATGCACCCCTCTCCCACTTTAGTACACATGAGAGGATGCGAGCCGTGAGAAAATATAGATGCGCTGCTCATGAGATGTGCATGCTTTTTACAGCGAGTAAGCCTTCTGGGGAATTCCTATCAAACAGCATCTGCCTTGAAATGTTGGGCGAATTATTTATGAAATCCATGAAAATTTCACTTCCTGATCACCCTTAAAAGTCGCTTTGCCATTCTGCGCACATAACCCCTTATGAGACCAGCGTAGACCAGTTAGGCCGGTTTCACGAGACGTGGGTAAAATCCATTCAGCACAGCTTTCCACGTCACAACATATAACTTCTATATTAGCAACTGGCTACTGCATTTTATCTCTTATATCATTTTATGTTTAATCCATTTTCTTGCCGGTTAAGTTCTAGTGAGCAAATGGTTGATCCGGGCTGTCAAGTAGCATAAAGTGGCCTGTCATGCAGTGTAAAAAAGCCACTACCCCATTGCTAATGTGACATTTGTATCCTGTCGTCTGCTACAGGGCAGTAGAGGCATCTTATTATTAAGATGGACTTGCTCTTTATTTAAGTCTCTCCATTTTACTCCTCGGTGAACTCTACGATGTTGACATCTGGGAGTCGACTTGCTCAGAGTTGATTAGCTCGGTTCTATTAGGGAGCGGGGGCACACGTCTCTTCCAATGTTTCTCACAGCACAAGCCAGCCTTGTTAGGCCTCGGCTGGGGTATAATTGGTCCCAAACTATAACTTAACGGAGAGCAGATCAAACTGGATGTACTACCATTCACAAAAAAAACAACAAAAAAACAACCCAGAATGACCTGTTTTACTCTGGGTTTTGGGGTCAGGCATGTGATTCTTTGCTACACATAATGCTGCACATTTCCGAAAGCGAAGCAAACTGCAAGAGATCGGTGACTGAGGCTAACGTTCCTTTATTCTCTATACTTGTCTAACCCGGTTCAGGGTCAGCAGTGTCTGAAATGCAACTCAGCAGCTTCTGCTACAAGGCTGCATGATGTTCTCAGTGGGACGCTGGTCCAGCGGAAGAAACACACATACTGTCTCCGTCAGGCAAACTTTTGGGCAATTTAGAGACTCTGAATCCCTGAATCTGTACACTGTTGGACTGTGGAAGGAATCTGAAGAATCCAGATAAAACCCACACGAACAAGAGGAGGACATCCTAACTCTGGGCAGAATGGCTGCAATCAAACCCAGGACCTCCTGGCGATGACGGACTATGTCAGTGAGTCTGCTACTGCTCCACCAGAGTCCATTTTAAAAAAAAATGTTACCCCCTTTTTCTACCCCAATTGTACCTGGCCAATTACCCCACTCTTTCGAGCCATCCCAGTCTCTGCTCCACCCCCTCTGCCAGACTACCACATGCCTCCTCCCGACACATGTGGAGTCGCCAGCCGCTTCTTTTCCCCTGACAGTGAGGAGTTTCGCCGGGGGGGAGGGGGTAGCGCGTGGGAGGATCATGCTATTCCCCCCAGTTCCCCCTCCCTCCCCTGAACAGGCGCACCGACTGACCAGAGGAGGCGCTAGTGCAGCAACCAGGACACATACCCACATCCGCCTTCCCACCCGCAGACGTGGGCCAATAGTGTCTGTAGGGACGCCCGACCAAGCCGGAAGAAACACGGGGATTCGAACCGGCGATCCCCATGTTGGTAGGCAAACGGAATAGACCGCCACACCACCCGGACGTCCCCAAAGGGCCAATTTTGGCATAAATGTATTCATATTTTAGTATACAGTTGAGTAAAGTATTAAATCTCTCACTGCCCACTTATGCCATCAATTATGCAATAACGTGGTGTGTGTTCAATGTGTGTGTGTGTGTGTGTGTGTGTGTGTGTGCCCCTATGTGTTGTGTGTGTGAATGTGTTGGGTTTCTAGTGTAGGTGGTGGAAACAGCGGGAATGATAAGCAATACATGCTACTTGCTAAACAAAACCGAGGACAGAATGCTTTGTACCGACGAGCCTGAAGCGGAAACTCATCGGGCCCTATTAACACATCAAGAGACAGAAAAGCTGAATTTCGCTTCAAAAGATTTCACACAAAGGAGCATCTCCTCATGCCTCGCGGACAGATAACGTGATCTGGGTTATCGGCCTGCAGCCAGAGACTTGTAATGTCCCCTGGAGACCCATGCAGTTTAGAAAGACTCAATGATGCACAGCTTCATCCTGCAGTCCCATATACTTTGCCGGGCCGGTTATCCTCCGAAGATTTATTATCATACTAAAACAATGTCTGTGTCCAGCTGACTGATATTTGTCACAGCGCGCGTCCTTAACTATTGTTTAGTAAAGATTGAGACGCTGAGGGCGGCAGTTTTATCTCCCCCTGCCCCCTCCGTCTTCCATGCTCAAGTTCTCCGCTCAGTTTGAAGAAGCCTTCCCGGAGGGATGTCAAATGGCTTCGAATCCATTCATCCATTTGTTTGAATGGGGGGGGGGCGTTAGATAAGGGATCCCAAGGCGTGGCCTGTTTAAAGGGTTCTCTCAGAGCCCTCGAAAGAGAGAGTGACGTCAACTCCGTAGAGGTCAATGGGCCACAGCAATGGCGGATCTTGGGAGCCCCGGATAGTTCCACACAGTGAAGCGTAGAATATGCGTCACGTTGGAATACATCTATATCTATATCTATATATATATATATAAATGTAAAAAAAAAACTGAAAATATTGGTTGGTAGTTACCAGAAATGGCGGCTAAGCAGTTCGTTTAAATGAGCCGCCAAGCTTCGTTTGGAACTCTTCGGCGGCTACGTGAACCACGTGACCCTCTCGCGTTCTGACCCCTCGTTGACGCAACTCTCTCTTTCTAGGGCCTCTGGCTTTCCTGTCAGCCTGCTGTATGCAGGACGGGGGTGGGGTGCCTGGCCTCCAAGATGTGATCTGGTGCTCATTTAGGCAACGGCACGAGCCAGAAGAGGGGCGGACCGTGCTGTTCTGCGAACCCGTTTCATTGTTCACCCGAAAAATAACAGCCGGAGGACCCAAACTTTTGTACATGGCATCAATTTAGCGGTTATCAAATATAATCTGTTTTCCCCTGACTTATTCGATTAAACTCCGCTTTATATCGTTTCATATTTTCCTACTTCGAGCCAGGCGTTTTCCGAGCGACCCCCAACAGAGGAAAAATACTGTAGCGAATTCGGGGGGGGCAGTCTGGAAGACCGTCGCCATGGCCGGGACGCGAACCTGTGTCTCCCGCTCCGCAAGCGACAACGTTAACCAGTCGACTAAAGGGTCCGGTCCGTTAGTCTAGGACCAACGTGTTTACTTATCCATGCACGTTACAATACTTCACCACTCGGAAACACGTTCGCTACCACGTGGGATACCAAATGGCCCTTCGATCACCTGGATCCCCCGCAGCAGAACCGGGTTTACTACTGGACCGACGTAATCCTCAGAAAAGCGGAGACACGTGGCTTTTTGTGCGATCGCCTCTTAATCTAACTTTCTCTTCGGGCCCCCGAAAGAGACAGTGAAGCTGAAATCTGGGATTTCTCCAACCTGCCACCCCCCCCCCCCCGATGGTAGCGAGAACTACAAACCAGGTGCGACGGCCGTTGTTGCGCGTGCTCCTCAGTAAGCACCCCCACCCTTGCACAAATGACACCCTTGCACCCTCGCTAACACATTTTAATTTAATGTACTACAAACTAAAGGTCGTGGGTTCGAGCCCCGTGGGTAGTCCAACCTTGGGGGGGGGGGTCGTCCTCTGTGTGGAGTTTGCATGTTCTCCCACGTGTCCGCGTGGGTTTCCTCCCGCGGTCCAAAGACATGCCACCCAATGACTGCTGGGATAGGCCGCAGCCTCCCCGCGACCTTGAGAGCAGGATAAGCGGCTCGGATAATGGATGGATGGTATCATTCGAACCCAGGACCTTCTGGCTGTGAGGCGACAGCGCTAACCACTGGACCACCGTGCCGCCCAAATATGGCATGTTTTTTTTTTTTTGCTCTTCCTCAAATATGCAAGGTGACGCACAATCAAAAGTAGAAGCAATAAAAATCCCCTCCAGGTTTTGGCAAATAAACGGATAAAACCGGAGTTAAAACGGGGAATTGACGCAAAGTGCCAATACGGTATTGGTCTTTCCTGGACACGGCAACAACAAAACGACAGAACAGAAGAAGACGCTTCATTGCCATTGTACAGAACAGGGCTCGAGGCATCTGTAAATCATCTGTAAATCAAATCTCTGCAGGAAGTCGATCGCGCCGGCCTCTTTAGGGCACGGGATTGAGTCTTCTGGGGAAAGATAAGATCTAATTTAGCACATGATCAAAATCAATTTGCTAAAGCCGACGTTGAAGGTGGAGAGGCGGTTTGAGAAATGTTGGCCATTAAGCCTCCCCTCCTCTCTCCGCGCTGGACGACAGCAGCGCGGAGGGGGGGGGGAGTAGCCGGTGGAGGAGACGACTCGGTGCCTTCATGACACATGACGCGGAGAGGCTGAGAAGATGCAAAGGTCGCCAGGCGCGTTCCGTCATGCGTGCTCCATTACGCGCCACGCGGCTATACGGCTGGTGCATTATGGGATACGGCGTGGCAGGGACGACGACTCCTAAACGCTGACAAATGTTTCCGCCCAACAATTGCGGATCCAGATCAGATATTTAGGGGTCCACCTTGGACCCCTATTGTATTTGTTAGGATTATTATTAACATTTTTCTCCGCTAAAAGTGTGTGAGGCTCAGCAACCGTAAGTCCTAGACCAACCAACTTTGGTACGTGGATTCCTATGGCCCCCCCCCACTACTCAGGCACCACAAATCACCTATGTCAGCCAGATGGTGGCGCTATAACAAAGGGTCATGCGTAATTCCCACACCGTAAGTCAGATCAACACAAAACTGCACAGCCCTATGCATCTGAATGTGCTCTACAACTTTGTTATCGGGACCACATATGTCAGCCATATAGTTTGCCCGCCATTTTGACTTGTATTAGTTTGGGCGCGGTTTCTCAGCTAAAAGTGTCCGAGGCTCAGCAACTATAAGTCCTAGACCAACCAAATTTGGTAGGTGCATTCATACGGCCCCCCACTACTCTGGCACTACAAGTCAGCCAGATGGTGGCGCTATAACAAAGGGTCATGCGTAATTCCCACACCATAAGTCAGATCAACACAAAACTGCACAGACCTATGCATCTCAATGTGTTCAACAACTTCACTATTGGGACCACCTATGTCAGCCATATAGTTTGCCCGCCATTTTGACTTATTTGGTGTGGAAGCGCTGCAGCTCTACATACCACACGCCAGGACACCTCGGTTTAACGACATACTTTTTCTTTTTACGGCAGTCGGCCTGGATGCAAGAAATCAGACACCGTCTGGTCCAGTTTTGGAAACTCTGGCACATGTTTCTGAAGCAAGATTCTTTCAGTCTTTATTACATTACCAACAGCGGTTTAGTCTCCTGTTGAAACGGTAGTCTATTACAGGCCAGGCGTATAAAAGGCCCCTACGTATCATAGCGTTAATTATTTACGTTGGGTGAAGGTATATGATCATGAGGACAAAACCATTCAAATTGCTCCGTAGGGGGCGCAACAGTGCCAATGCTTGGACCCCTCCCAACGCCGCTTGCGGCTTTAATTTAATTTATCATTTTTTTCCCAGGGTCAAAATAATAACACGTTGAATTTCCAGAGATTTGTATGAAAACGCGGTAACCGTAAAGGATATAAAAAACCGCCCGGTCAGTATTGCAGCGAATTCGGGGGACAACGCAGCCGCGGGAACTGCCGCGGCCGGGACGCGAACCCGTACCGCCCGCACCGCGAGGGACGTCGCTAACCGCTCGACTGAAGGGTCGGATCCGCCAGCCAGCGGCCAGCGTGTCTGCGTGTCCACGCGCGTTACACTATTATTTGGCTGTGGAGGCCGAGTGGGAATAAGCAGTACCGAGGTACTTTTAGCTAAATCATTTCCGGTCCGGGCAAAAGTTATTTTTCTCTCACCCTTCACGATGCAATTAAGTGTGAAAATAACAGTGGGGCCACCACGGCTCCGCATTACCAGCAACGCCGTCTAATTGCAGCGCCATGCCCCGGCTCGCACCATTACTTGGTATATGACCTTTTTACAGCTAATTAACACCGGTGTCAGCAGATTCTGGACTTTGTTAAAATGCATTGTGCTCACCGGCTGTTAATTCTAACACGACACGGGGGGGGGGGGGGGTAGAAGATGAGACGGAGCTGAAGACCCCGTAGCACCGCGCGGCCCTTTAGGCGCACGAGCAACCAGCGCACGATCAGCCTGAGTGAACCGAACCGACGCCACTATGATGAAAAACATGAATAAATCCAAATCAAACGTTCATATCCAGTCACCAGAGACTCGTCTTCCACTGTTGTGGACGTCCAGGTGACGTGGCGGTCTATCCCGTTGCCTACCAACACGGGGATCGCCGGTTCGAACCCCCGTGTTTCCTGGGCGCTGCACTGGCGCCTCCTCTGGTCGGTCGGGGCGCCTGTTGGGGGGGTGATCCTCCCACGCGCCACCTCCCCCCTGGCGAAACTCCTCATTGTCAGGTGAAAAGAAGCGGCTGGCGACTCCACACGTATCGGAGGAGGCTTGTGTGCGGTAGTCTGCAGCCCCCCCCCCCCCCCCGGATAGGCAGCGACGGAAAATAGGGTAATTGGCCAAGTACAATGGGGGGGGGGATCCAAAAAATAAATTCCCACTGTTATTTGTGACATCAGCTGTGGGTTCAGAGGTCAAACACAGAGGGGTATAACACAGCCCATCACCGCAGCACAGAAAGGCCAACCGGCCACGAGTCTGTGCTCCATCTTTACAACACGAGACTCCTATACCGTTAGTCCATCTGCCTCTCCTCCAGCCCATAAGTGTGGGCTTAACTGAATTATTTAATATTCATCATATTACCCTCTGAAAATACCTGGGGAAGAAGAGGGGCTGGCGGGGGGGGGGGGGCTTTCACACATCTGAAATAAACTAAGTTGTCATGGCAACAAAGGGAGAAGATTTGTGGCGGCAGCAGCCTCCTAAATCTGCCATGCTGTGACCAAATGAAAGGGACGATCCATCAATCCCCAAGATGTAATTACAAGAACATTAATATGCTCAATATTGTATGAACAAACCTGCGAAATGATGCATTTTCTTGTATATTTCAAATTAAATATCCCTTATCACAGAGAGTTGAATCAGTTCAACGGGATGACGTTTATATATATATATATATATATATATATATATATATATATATATATATATATATATATATGAAAGCACTGCGAGGCTTAGTGAGATGTCTCATATTACCATGAAGCATTGCATGTGTTGTTTTATTTAAACAGATTCGGTTCGTTCCTGCGGGTTACACAGTTTGCCCTTGAAAAATTGCTTAAGTGTGTAAGCTGAGATAACAGTGAAGGAGATTTAAAAAAAAAGGTTTAAGATGGTTTACACACGGCGTCCGGGTGGCGTAGCGGTCTATTCCGTTGCCTACCAACACGCGGATCGCCGGTTCGAATCCCCGTGTTGCCTCCTGCTTGGCCGGGCGTCCCTACGGACACAACTGGCCGTGTCTGCGGGTGGGAAGCCGGATGTGGGTATGTGTCCTGGCCGCTGCACTAGCGCCTCCTCTGGTCGGTTGGGGTAACGGGGGAATAGCGTGATCCTCCCACGCGCTACGTCCCCCTGGCGAAACGCCTCGCTGTCAGGTGAAAAGAAGCGGCTGGCGACTCCGCATGTCTCGGAGGAGGCGCGTGGTAGTCTGCAGCCCTCCCCGGGTCGGCAGAGGGGGTGGAGCAGAGACCCGGACGGCTCGGAAGAGTGGGGTTTAATGGCCACGTGCAATTGGGGAGAAAAAAAGGGGGGGTGGGGAGATGGTTTATTCCCATGAAGAAGATCCACCTCATTTTAAAGGGAAGAGGTGCATCGTGCAGGATCTCCTGTGCAGGGGGTCTCCTGTGCAGGATCTCCTGTGCGAGATCTCCTGTGCAGGATCTCCTGTGCAGGGGGTCTCCTGTGCAGGATCTCCTGTGCGAGATCTCCTGTGCAGGATCTCCGGTGCGGGCTCTCCTGTGCAGGATCTCCTGTGCGAGATCTCCTGTGCAGGATCTCCTGTGCGAGATCTCCTGTGCGGGGTCGCCTGTGCAGGGTCTCCTGTGCGAGATCTCCTGTGCGGGGTCGCCTGTGCAGGGTCTCCTGTGCGAGATCTCCTGTGCAGGATCTCCTGTGCAGCATCTCCTGTGCGAGATCTCCTGTGCGGGGTCTCCTGTGCAAGATCTCCTGTGCAGGATCTCCTGTGCGGGGTCTCCTGCTCAGCCCAGGTCAGGGTTAACATGATGCACACCTGACTGATGCTCAGTATTGGACCTTTTCTTCTTTAGCGTCCCGCCAAAAGGTTACCGTATCCAGCACTTAACATAGACATCACGTGACGTGATCTCCTGCGTTTGCCCCCACGTGATTAAAGCCCGGCCTACTACGTTGTTGTCTTTACTCTAAACGTTGCCTTTTCTGCTATTCTGGGGGAAAAAAAAAACACCACCTTGGTATTTCGCCCTCTTAGACAAATGATGGTAATTCCGGTTGGACGGGAAGTGCTGAGGGCTTTCAAGCTTTCAAAGCCGACAGGTGAACAGGGGGGGGGGGTGTTGTTCCCTTTCTGCCATTTGGCCCGAACGGCGGCCAGAAATACCATAATGGCGCTTTGATGCAAAGATGTGATGACGGCGTGGCCGGGGACTTTTTTGGACAAGGCTCCCTGATCACTCCATTCCCCAGTGCGAGTGGTACCGCGGATGGGCGGAATAACAAATAGAGAGGGGGCCGAGAGGAGGCCGAGAGGAGGCCGAGAGGAGGCCGAGAGGAGGCCGAGAGGAGGCCGAGAGGAGGCCGAGAGGGCTTGATCTGTCTGCGGAGATGTACCGGTGTTAATGATGCTTTTTGGCTTCCTACCTGGCACCCACTTCGCCGGCCCTAGCCAAAGACCCTGCTACGGTAAATCATCCTAATGATCTTAATGGTCTCCGCACGCGCACGCGCACGCACGCACACAAAGACAGAGTGAAACAGCGGAGGTAAAAAAAAAAAGTTTGTCTCCAGTGACCTTGGAGAGAATCAACCGGTACCGGCTCCGTCCGCCGGTACCGGTACCGGGCGGACGGACTCACCCCTCGCCTCGTCGAAAGCGTATAGCTGCCAGCAATGTCAAACGCGCACGCGGGGCTCGTCTCGCAGCTGCCGCTCAGATGTAGGCGATAGCTCATAGCTGGTGGAGGAGGCGGCGAGGAGGGCCGGCGTTTTGCTCTGCCTTGCCAGACGCAGCGTGGCGCCGGGGCGGAAGGCGCAGTGGGGGGACATGAAACGATCACTCAGACTGGAAGTTCTTCAAAGTGAGTCGGCGCGGAGCGGAGAACGGAGGGCGGCTGTGACTGGCTGTGGGGGGTGCGGGTGGGGGTGGGGGGGGTGGGGAGGCTGCTCGCCTCGCGGGCAATACAAACAAGAGAGATACTATGACGCAACACCGGGGCCGGTCAAAGAAACACCGCTCGATACTTGAACGGCTCAAACACACAACACGTTGCCCCGACGAGGTCCCCTGGGGGGGCAGATGTACGCGTCAACACCTACTACGTCTTTACCCTATTCATAATTAATAGCTGGCTAGTGGGGGGGGTGCTACTTTGATACGACCTGATAAGTTTGAGGCTGTAAAATGGATCTTACGCCTCATATGACAAAACCAAAAAAAAAACCAGACTTGCGCACTCAAAAGGAAGCCGTCTTTCTTGATTTGCATAGAAATGTCCTCGCGGGTGATAATTACCCTGACTACTGTAAACTATTAATAAGACCCACTGGCCGGTCGACTGGACGGTCTGACCCTTTAGCCGAGCGGTTAGTGGTGTCGCCTTGTAGTGCAGTGCACCCCGTATCGAATCCCGCACCGGGCAAGAAAATAGCTCGGTTACATTGGTGGCAGCGGTGGGATCCGGAAGTGTGCAGATCCTCAGAAGTCTCTTCGGAGCGCGGGAACAACAAAGCGCGAGGGCGCGCTTCCGGGAGAGGGTGACGACTGTAAACTACTAGTAAGACCGACTGGAGGGTCTGACCCTTTAGCCGAGCGGTTAATGACGTCGCCTTGTGGTGCAGTACACATCTTATCGAATCCCGCACCGGGCGAGAAAAATGCTGGCTTACACTACTTTGTATTTCAGGAATGTTAAAGGTGCTAATAGAAACCCCCCCTTTTCTTCACGCGCGCGCCTTCGCCAAACGTCTGCAAAGGAAATGGCGTGTTGCAATTAGACTCAACATATGACCTCATAGTACATAGGGGCCGAGGTGTGAACAGGCGTGTGTTTAGCGTCTACAGGTCACTGGGCCATGAGCAAAACTTTCCAGTCTGCAAAACGAGCACAGCGGCCAGATATGTCCCAGCACATTCTGCTGGTGTCGGGCAAAAGCACCTCTCCGAGTTGGCCATGTCTCCAGTACAAAAAAAAAGCAAGCCTCTTTCAGTCGACAGCAGCATTAATAATAATAACAACGCAATCTAAGCAATTCATCAAATCCACCACGCGACAGGGGCCCATACGGCGACCCCGTTGTTAAACGTGCATGTGCAGTTTGAGGAAACCGCCATCGTCAACTTAGAGAAAAAGAAGAAAGCAAAGGCAGATCCTAGAGGACCGAGTCCCCGAGCTCTGCTTAAAAGAAGGCCCATATTGACGTCACAGCGCTGACCATGCACGCCAGCCAGCCTCCTCCTGCAAGCTGCGGCGCATGGCCGGTGAAGGGGGGGGGGGGGGCGCCTCAACACGGTTGTTTTGCTCTTCATGCTGCACATCCGAGCTCTTTTCTCTACATCTTGTTCCACACTTTGCGGTTTTTAATGGAATTTTACAATGTTTTAAATACCCTATCTGGAAGCGTCACCATCCATTCCTGTTCTGTAAATGGAAGATTTTTGTAGGGAAACGAGAGAAAATAAAACAACAACGTTTAATTCAGAAAGTGTCGACGCCTCTGAAGTGACGGCTAAGGACAGGGGTGCTACACAATATCCGCTTAGACATTCCAAACGTTTCCAGATGTTCATCCATCCATCCATCCATCCATCCATTATCCACACCGCTTATCCTGCTCTCAGGGATGCTGGAGCCTATCCCAGCAGTCATTGGACGGCAGGTGGAGAGACACCCTCGATAGGCCGCCAGGCCATCACAGGGCCGACACGCACGCACGCACGCACGCACACACACACACACACACACACACACACGCGCGCGCGCGCGCGCGCATTCACACCTAGGGGCAATCTAGTATGGCCGATTCACCTGACCTACGTGTCTTTGGACTGTGGGAGGAAACCGGAGCACCCGGAGAAAACCCACGCAGAACATGCAAACTCCACACAGAGGCCGACCCCCAAGGTTGGACTACCCCGGGGCTCGAACCCAGGACCTTCTTGCTGCGAGGCGACCGCGCTAACCACTGCGCCACCCATTTCCAGATGTCTCCGTGTGAATGTTTTGTTGCATTCTTAAATATAGCATTGTAAACGACTAATAAGACACATTAGTCACAAGCTAACGGGTCTGACCCTTTAGCCGAGCGGTTAGTGATGTCACCTTGTGGTGCAGTACACCCCGTATCGAATCCCGCACCGGGCAAGAAAATAACCAGTTACAGCATGGTATGTTGAGCTAGTGTTGGATGGCACCGGGGAGCTTTGTCCAACAAATCTGGAAGGACAGCTCCACTCACACATACCATTTAACAACCCAACACAGCGATAACAACATTTCACTGTCGCTGTATAGTTCTAAAAACAGTGCAGAGGCGCCATATTATAATGTTTTTTGTTATATAAACTAGAAAGTCAGAGATGGATCTGAAGCCCTACAATACAAAGTACAAAGCAGAGGGGGGAAGTGAGCAGCGGTGGACAAGGGCACTGGAACGGAGGACGTGTCCACTGCCTTCACTATAGCATCGACTGAATCATTTGGGGACAATGCAGGTATTTAGATTTAAAAAAAAAATCAAATTGCGAATCAAAATCCCTCTATTTCCCTAACTGGGCGGGAACTCTGCGGGCAGAAAGTGCAGCGCTTCAACTTCATGTATCTAAAATATTGTGTTGTGGAGTTAGAAAACAACGAGACAGGAGACGTGAGAGTAGACGTAGTCAAGGTAGTTCACTAGCTCCAACTTAGCATGTCATACATTCGACAACGACACTGAACCGTGAACCGGAAGCGGAAGTGCATTATCTGACCCCTCGCCTCTTCCCTTAAAGGTACACCGTCCTCTCAGGTGAATGTCTCTCGTTACATAGATGTGGGTCACCACAGTGTTTTCGTTATTTTGCAAGTAGTGTGTGTCATTTGTATTCGACCGGAGCGAAAAGAACAACATGCGTCGTGTTTTAGTATTTGAAACAGTGGCGGCTGCTGACAATTTCTCGGGGGGGGGGGGCTTAATTTAACTTGGCGCAGCACACCTGACAGCTGCTTTAATGTCCACACAGTCACAGAGTTATTAAGTAGGACAGAGTAGCCAATAGATTTTAGTTTTTTCCCTTCATATATGTATATATATATATATATATATATATATATAGTATTTTAGCCTATCTCTGATTGAGGATTCAGCACTGTATCCACAGTGGTTTAACAAAGTTTTCAATTCGTCCTCAAATGTTAACTTTTGCTGACATCAGTGGTGGTAAGAGATACGTACAGCGGTATTCGAGCTCCCCGAAATCCCACATATCCATTTGTTATAAAGTTGTTGTCAGTGCTGTTGCATCAGCCCCTGCCCCGCCTCATAAAAAAGACATGCCGAAGCTGGGGTTTAGCTACTGATGTTGGAGTATGTGTTTGGGAAAGATTTTTTTTTTTTACACTCTTGTTCCTTAATATTTCCTTACTCTCTACAACAGCTTTGTTTCTTCTTACAGCTTGCTGCTATGTACCCTATTCTTCCACATTTGGCTACTATGGTAAAGGCCATATGGTAAGAAAGCTGTGTGGTGGATCTCTTTTTTAACAAGTTTTTCTCCCGGAAAGTCCTAGTAAACAGCACCCATTAACAGTACCCAGTACCCACAAAATCATCCATGATTTGTAAATTTTTGATATTTTCAATTATGCAAGCAAAAGACAGTTTCAAATAGGGCATGTGAATCGTCAGAAATCAGAAACACTGTATTCATACCCGAGGGGGAAATTGGGTAAGTCAGGACTGTAACTTTACATTCAGCAATACTTACAAGACCCGTTGATTGATTTCCCTCAACTTTCGTCTGAGAAACATATGTAAGGAACCGCTGACTCAGTTCTACACTGCAATGATCCAGTCTGTCCTCTGCACATCCATCACTGGCTGGTTTGGCTCGGCCACCAAACAGGACAGGGACGGACTACAATAAACAGTTAGGTCTGCAGAGAAAACCATTGGTGCCAACCTGCCCTCCATTCAGGACCTAAACACCTCCAGAGTCAGGAAACGGCCAGGCAACATCACTGCAGACCCGTCACACCCTGGTCACAACCTGTTCCAACTCCTCCCCTCTGGTAGGCGCTACAGAGCACTGTACCCCAAAACAACCTGATATAAAAACAGTTTCTTTCCTCCAGGCTGTCATTCAAATGAACTCTTAACACTGTCAATACATCCAACCATGGTGTATATACTGTACTGTACACTGTACGTATACTGGTACACTCTGTCAAGTACCTCTACCTCGGGCATGTATGTAAGTAACCTGCTGACATCTACTTCAGCAACTCTCATATTTCTCTGCACCATTGCACTTTATCACCTCTTATTCCCCCTGTATAAGTCAATCCTTGTGTGTATATCTGAAGATTGCTGTGTTGTAGTGTTGTTATTCTATGTGAAGTACACTCAGAGAGCCACGAAACCGGAGTCAAATTCCACGTATGTGCAAACCTACATGGCCAATAAACACGATTCTGACTCTGAAATTCTGATTAACCCCAAGAACTGCAATCCACTCTAAAGAATCACCGTCTCTCAATAGCTTCATTCAAAGATTAAATCTGATCTGATTTTCCCTTAACCAACTTTTCAAATTAAGAACCCCTTATCAACAATAAAAAAAAATCAAATATTATTTTTGTGCTGTTGCATTATGGGCTCTTTTGTTTTTAGTGTAGGGAATAAAGATTGTATGCAATTCGTTTCAGAAAATAATATCTAATTGTTATATAGCAATACTGTTATATATAATTAGCCAGACTGTCATACTTTTTGTGAAACAGTGGTTCTCCAGGGAAAACTATTAACTCTGAGTGCCATCAAACAAACAAATACATAAACCATCTACATTGTTAATATTTAATTGGTAACCAATACCTTTTATTTTCAATGTTTTTATTGCCTATGGAATCGCTTCAAATTTGTTCATAAAGTTTTTTTGGGTTTTTTTGAAGGGGGGCAGGGGGTTCTTCTGTCCCAGACAGCCCTTGTCGATTAAAAGTATCATATGAATTGTTAAAACTGAGGCATATTTCTCTTCCAGCTCTGGAAATATTCAACTGCTTTCCTAAACCTTCACTCGTGTTGTCCTCCAAGCCTGTCCTGTAAGCCTGATTTTCTTGTGTAACAATAGAAAGAAAAAAACAAAAACAAAAAACCCAAAACCTCAATGTAAAAAAAAAAAAAAAGAAGGCCGTATTGGATTTGTCACCCAATGCATGGGACCACAAGCTGGTACATGCTTCAGCGTAGTTATTTTTAACCTTTTTTAATGATAAAATCAGTGAGATACAATCAAAAATCGCAGCCCCTGATTCTTTTATTGATGCCCCCTGCGCCAACCATGCTATTTTATCAAGATTTATGCCAGTCTCTTTAAACCAGGTAATTCTCTGTGATGTACTGGATGTGACTGCCCCTTGGTTGCTCTCAATAACCAACAGTTCTTTATCCTTTGGCTATGTCCCGGAATATATGAAGACTGCTTATGCGCAACCACTCATTAAAAAATAATCCAGCCTTGATCCTTCAGAGTGCAACAATCACAGACCAATTTCAAAATTACTTTTTTATTGCAAAACTCCTTGAGAAGACGATCTCCCTGCAACTCCTCAAAGCACTGAAGACAAAACATTTATGAAAAAAAACTTCAGTCAGGCTTTAGACAGCATTACAGTGCTGAGACTGTGCTTACCAGCGTGACAAAATATCTTTTGAGAACGGCTGATGCTGGTAAATGTTCCCTTCTTGTATTGCTAGACTTAAGTGCAACTTTTGTTACAGTTGGCCACAAAATTCTGATTAACAGCACTGACTTGGTTTATCTGGGACACCATTGATGTGGTTTTGTTCTTATCTTACAAATCAGACATTTTTTGTTTCTATTGGTGACTATGTTTCCCCTCACTCTTTAGTAAATTGTGGAGTCCCCCACGGGTCGATAATGGGACCAATTTTATTCTCATCGTACATGCTCCCACTTGGCAACATTATACATAGACATAACATGTCATTCTATTGCTACGCCGATGACACACAGCTCTATCTCCCAGTAAAGCCTATCGGAACTCCAAATCTCTCAAATCTATCAGATATTAAAACAAAATTGATGCCAGCAAATTTTCTTAGATTATGCTGAGATCCTTGTCATTGGTCCTGACAATCTGCATGCGCGTATCGAGTCTTTTCTTGGCGCCTTATCGATTGATGTTAAATCAACCTGTCAGAGTTTGTGTGTGTGTGTGTGTGTGTGTGTGTGTGTGTGTGTGTGTGTGTGTGTGTGTGTGTGTGTGTGTGTGTGTGTGTGTGTGTGTGTGTGTGTGTGTGTGTGTGTGTGTCCACAGCTAATCTCGCAAACTACTGGACCTATTAGCCTGAATTGTTTTTTGATGAGGAACATTTTGCGGTTGCGGTGATTAAAAACCTTCAAAAAACATTTGTTCTCGCTATCACGCCCCCCCCTCCCCATTCACTCTCTAGCTTGCTCGACTAACGCTGCTTTCTGCCACTGCCTGCTCCGAGTCAACCGTGCCCATACACGACACATCTGTGGTTGCATCACATCTGGCAGTGGCAGTGTCAAAACACAAACATGTATTCGGGTACGAGTCTTAAAAGTAAACTTGAAGTCGATCCTCTCTCACAAGCCAGCAAATCATTCGCTACTGATCTCAGCAAGGGAGAACTAGAGCAGTGTTTCTCAACCGGGGGTCCGCGGACCCCTAGTGGTCCGTGGTGTAATTGCAAGGGGTCCGTGAAAATAAAACATCTTTAAAAAAAAGATCCTATGACATTTATAGAAATAGGATTATTTTACTCAAATGTGACTGAGACCTTTATCTACCTAAACTATAAAGGGTAACAGGACTTTTTTCTCTAATTACATCTGTTTCACAAGTGTAATTTATTGTATTTTAATAAGAGATCTCGCTCCCGTTTGCATTGTTAAAAGTTACTGCATAAAACTTCTGTTGTTACATATATCTGAAAGTTACTGCATACATATTCTGTGTTGTTACATATATCTGAAAGTTACTGCATACATATTCTGTGTTGTTACATATATCTGAAAGTTACTGCATAAGAATTCTGTTTTGTTAACTATATCTAAGTTACAACTGAAAGCTCTTATTTTTGCCCCGAAGAGTGAATAAATGCTATAATGCAATTCAAAATGCAGTTTCTACTGTTTCTATCAAATTGCAACCCCCCTCCCCCAAGATCAGGTGGAGGGGTCCTCAGGGTAGAACAAAAATACGCAGGGGGTCCAGGACCCCAAAAAGGTTTTCTTACCATTGTTTTATTGCTTTAGAATTAATGAAAGTCAACCAGCAGGGCAGCCATTTTGCCTTCATTCGTTTTATCTCATGACAACCACAAACGATTAAACACATGTGACGTCTTTTAATGAGGACTTTGAAATGTCTGTTATTACATGTCGTGACTTTCGTGCAAGGATCCACCTAGGAGGCTGCACATCCACAGACTGACAGGCAAAACATCTTTATTTGGTAGTTTTTTTTTTTAGCTTGAGTGCTGCCTATTAAAAAAGATGTTATTCTTTTTTCCCCATATTTCCCGTTCAATTGACTTTTGGAGCTGAGCAGAAATCTTGTAATGGCAGAAAAAAACACTGCTGTTTCTATCCGTGTGTGTGGAGAAGGAGAGATATGTACGCCTGGTGGAGATCTGCACTCTACTGAGGGCGCTCCTCCGGTTCATGCATTCATGTCCTCATGGCTGGATTATTGTAATGATCTTTCAACAGGCACAATCCAGCAAATCAATTAACAGACTCCCAAGTTCTGCAAAATGCGGCAGCGAGACTCCTTAACAACAAACCAAGACAAGAGAAACATATTATTCCAATTTCTAATGACCTCACACTGGCAGCTCGTTTGTTTTAGGGTTTGGTTTTCAGATTTTACTTATTACTTTTAAAGCCCTTTGTGGCCTGGCCCCCCAGATTATACTATATCTGAGCCGCCGTCCTCTTACCAACCAGTGTGCGGCCTGAGGTCATCAGGCAGGAACCTGCTGACCGTTCCCACCTCATGCTTAAAGACTCGGGCCTGGTCCACACCGCCGACCTCTCTAGCCGGGCATGGAGGCCATCTCGCTGGACTGCTGCGACTCGCATGCATGTGGGGTCCACACGGGCAGTACTGCTGCTGCTGCGGTGCTGCTACTGCCAGCCCCATCTTTCTACACCGAGTTTTCCTTGGGCCACCAGTAATCAAATATTTCATTTAAATTCATTACACATTTCATTTATATCTTGTCAGTGCTTAATTTGTAAATCAGGAGGTAGAGGGGTGTTGTGCCAAGTTCTGCTTGCCTGCTGAGAATTGTGTGCACCGAGTGGGAGGGAAAACAGATATTGTAATGATTTTTAAGGCAGAGCGCTGTTGAAAAAGTGATATAACCTTCGTTGTCAGGTTGATCAATGACGAGCCCTCAATAATTCTTAGGGAGAGCTCTTCGGTGTTCTTTATCGATGTGTTTTTTAGAATAGTGTTTTAGATAGTTATGCTAAAATGAGGTTTTTAGACGAGGAACAATTAATGTGGGGTTTCGAATTCACACCGTCAAAGTCAATCAAACGAAGTGTGTGCTGATGAAACCATTTGATTCCCATCAGCTTTGATTCGAAGGGCCCTTACTGAGAGTTAAGGGGTGCATGCATTATTCGGCAGAACTGATTATTGCTTCCAAGTAATGCACACCCCCCCCCCTATTACTTCAGCTTAGGTCGTGATTAAATGTATGAAATTCACACTGCCAAGACAAAACAGCCCTAAATATGTGCTGGTAAAACGATCTGAATCATAGATCTCCAGAAATGAAGGTACAGTGTGGACGCATTATTCGCCGCATGCAATTCTCGGCAGGCAGGCAGGCAGGACTCAGCATCTGGGAGTTCACCGGATCCTGTTCCTGCAGGATTTGGCACAGACACGTGTAGCCTCCGCTTTCTCCTAACATGCAATTGCTAAAATGGCTAAAAAAAAAATTAGTATTTATATTTTGTCATGTCTGTGCCATATAGACATTGACACAGATATAGACATTGAAACTATAGTGGGAGGTAGTACCAGCTATGTATGTAATGTAATGATGCTGGTCTGATGTCAATACAACTATCAACAGGTCATTTTCACTGTCTATTTTCGCTGAACTGCACGCTCCATCCATCCATCCATCCATCCATCCATCCATCCATCCATCCATCCATCCATCCATCCATCATCCAAACCGCTTATCCTGCTGTCAAGGTCGCATGGATGCTGGAGCCTATCCCAGCAGTCATTGGACGGCAGCAGTGGCGCCCCCAGAAATTTTTCATAGGGGTGGCCAAATGGGGCCACTGAAAATCTTGGGGTGGCACACCAAAACCAAAAGCCATGACTAAATTTCGGGAATTTCGCTGCAGCGTGGTGCGAGCCGCGCCCGAGCCGCGCAGCTCACGCGGGCTGTGTGGCTGCTCCAACCTGTTAACAAGGAAGTGAAACGCAAGAGGTTCCGTGGTGTACACGCGCTAGTCGGGTAGGCCGTGTGGCCCGTAATGCCGCGATCAGACTACACGATTTCAGCCCGATTTTTTTCGTCGCCGAAAAACGTCCAGCATCCGACCCGACTTGTGTAGTATACTGATACGAAATGCTTAGCCGAATGATAATCATTAGTAGACCAACAGCGCTACCTAGTGGTGGTGAAGCTAGGCTCTCATATACCCCGGATGTTGATTGCTGCGCCAGTCGGAGAGTTACAATAAAGAGGACCAGACGTTGGGAATTGGTCTCCGGCTGAAATCACTGTTATGGATATATTAGCAGTATAAGATACATCCAGATAATATAGAGAATATATTACACCGAGTAGTGTGACGTAATCACAGCACAGCAATGTGGCGTCTGGGCTGCCCCACGACACCCCGACGTAAAGTCTAGCGCGTCACATTGTTTCTTATTTTCCTGCGTAGTCTGACGTCTCCTATGACGTCCTACTTGACATTGACCAATAGGATGACAGAGTGCTCTCTGGCGCGCATACTGTAAACACGGTAAAGAGAAAGCGACGCTGCTGTTGCGGCGGTCAGGCGGAACGACGGAACCGAGGAGGGGTTCGTCGAGCAGTGGCAACAACACCCCCCTGCCTTTTACATGTTTCCTCAAGGGGGGAACCACGACTGAGTCAAAAAAAAGATAGGTTGAATGTTGGCGAGAAATAGCGGAAGCACTTCAGCAACCCGGTGAGTAGCTGGTTAAGCTATGCTATGTTAGCATTCCCCAGTAGCACTAGCCACAACAGCGTCCACAACCATTTTTTTTTTCCGTAACCGGTTATTTTCTTGCCCGGTGCGGGATTCGATGCGGAGTGTACTGCACCACAAGGCGGCGTCACTAACCGCTCGGCTAAAGGGTCAGACACGTTAGCGAGGGACTAACGTGTCTTATTAGTAGTTTACAGTCGTCACCCTCCCCGGAAGCGCGCCCTCGCGCTTTGTTATTCCCGCGCTCCGAAGAGACTTCTGAGGATCTGCACACTTCCGGATCCCACCGCTGCCACCAGTGTAACCGGTTATTGTCTTGCCCGGGGCGGGATTCGATAAGGGGTGTACTGCACCACAAGGCGACATCACTAACCGCTCGGCTAAAGGGTCAGACCCGTTAGCTAGGGGCTAACGGGTCTTATTAGTACTTTACACTAGGTTAGCATTCCCCAGTAGCACTAGCCACAACGGCGTCCACAACCATTTTTTTTTCATTCTTTCTTTTATTTTTATTTTCGGAACACAAGTAGCGTTTCTGTAGCCATGATTGACAATTTATTGACCCTCCTCCCCGACGACCCGTGAACTTGCGCAAGATCGTGAAAGGCAGCATACTGTAGCGAATTCGGGGGTCGGTCTGGGAGACCGTCGCCACAGCCGGGACGCGAACCCGTGTCTCCCACTCCGCAAGCGACAACGTTAACCGTTCGACTGAAGGGTCCGACCCGTTGGTCAACTGGTTAATGTTGTCGCTTGCGGAGTGGGAGACACGGGTTCGCGTCTCGGCTGTGGCGGTACCCGGGCTGCCCCCCTGAATTCGCTACAATACGATGACTGGTCGGGGTCATACTTGCAGTGTTGCCAGTCTCCCGGCCGAAACACGACAACATTTTATGTCACCATTATTGACTAATCTGACACGGTGACCATCATGAAAGACAAAAATACCGTGTAGTCTATCCCGGCTTAAAGGGGACCGAGCGTTTGCCGTTTGGGCTCCTTGGTTGTGGAACGACCTGCCCGAGGAACTCCAGCTTGCTACATCACTATCTTCTTTTTTAAATCAATTGTGAAGACTTATTTTTAATCGAAAGGCTTTCTTATACATTTTCTTTTATTTTATGTTTATTTTTAATCTTAACTAGCTGCTGCAATAGTTAAGATTAAAAATAAACATGAAATGATAAACATAAAGGGTAGGATGGAGCAGGAGATTGACAGGCGGATTGGTGCAGCATCAGCAGTAATGCGGACGTTGTACCGGACCGTTGTGGTGAAGAGGGAGCTGAGCCGGAAGGCAAAGCTCAATTTACCAGTCAATCTTCGTTCCAACCCTCACCTCTGGTCATGAGCTTTGGGTAGTGACCGAAAGGGTGAGATCGTGGATACAAGCGGCTGAAATCAGTTTCTTCCTTAGGGTGTCTGGGCTCAGCCTTAGAGATAGGGTGAGGAGCTCGGACATCCGGAGGCAGCTTGGAGTAGAGCCGCTGCTCCTTCGCATCTAAAGGAGCCAGTTGAGATGGTTCGGGCATCTGATTAAGATGCCTCCTGGGCGCCTCCCTTTGGAGGTTTACCGGGCATGGCCAACTGGGAGGAGACCCCGGGGTAGACCCAGAACTCGCCGGAAGGACTACATTTCCAATCTGGCCTGGGAACGCCTTGGGATCCGCCAGGAGGAGCTGGAGGGCGTTGCTGGGGAGAGGGACATCTGGAGTGCCCTACTTAGCTTGCTGCCACCGTGACCTGACCCCGAAAAAGCGGCTGAAGATGAGATGAGATGAGTCTATTACCGCAGCTACAATCCTAACTAAAACTAGAAAATTGGGCCCTATTACACCAATTCTTCCCTCCCTTCATTGGCTTCCTATTCATGTTAGATCAGACTTCAAGGTGCTTCTGCTGACTTATGAAATCCTAAATGGGCTTGCCCCAGCTTACCTGTCTGATCTCCTTAAACCGTATATTCCACCTCGAGCTCTCCGCTCTCAAAATGCGGGGCTCCTGTGTGTACCCAAAGTTAAAAAGAAGTCAGCTGGTGGCAGGGCCTCTTCCTATCGGGCCCCGTTCTTGAGGAATAACCTGCCTGCTGCCGTCAGACAGTCCTTTAAATACAAAATTGAAACTTGTCTTTTTGCCTTATCCTACAATTAGTCGCCTTTAAACTGAGTACTTCACAACCTGCACTGCATGGCTCAATGAATTTACCTGCCAATGAGATTATGGAGTATAGACTGACTATTGCAAACTGTTGTGATACTAATTTGTGATAATGGGCTAGATAAATAAAATTGACTTGACCATTGTGTTGTGCTGTACTTTATTCTTGACGCTGCACTGAGGTCTTGCACTGCTCTAACTATTCTTTTCAGTTTTACTCACCCATCTCTTTTACATGCTATCCTGGTGTTTTGGTGGCTTTTAAACATCCTTCCTTTTTTAAGTTTTATTCCTCTTTTATTCCCTACGCCCGCCTGTTTATTCGTGTTACTGTGTATTTTATTGTCTTGTTCTGTGCTCATTGTAAAGCACTTTGTAACGCTGGTTATGCAAATAAAATTTAATGTTATAATCATCATTATTATCCTTACTTTGCAGTAAGATGTGGCTCGGTGTTATTGCACTTTGCCACTGTGGCGGAGGCCGGGGAGATTGCAGTGCTCGCTGTGGTCAAATCTGTCCTGTTTTCTCATGCCTGGATGCACCGACCTCACATGATGGATGCTCTACTCGGGACAGAAGAACACCGCTTGTTGTTATTGATGTTCTCAATTATGAACTGTACACGCCACTACAAGATTCATACCTGCTCTATCCAGGCTTAGAGAAATGCAGCCAAGCCACCCCGGCTATCAAAACATTGTGCGGGTGTCTCTAAGATATTTCTGTCTGCATGTCAGTGAACTCAAGCAGGAAGCAAATTAATGTTTCTCCAAGACAAACGCTTCATAAATGCAATATGAAGCAATCAAGCAAATAGCAGGCAATAAGAAAGGAAAGTAAACATGATTATTACTGTTGGCTGTGGTTGTGCCTCACGGCTGGTACTTCTCTTTGGACATCACTGCAAATTGTCAGCTTCTTTACATTTACATCTCTTAAGACGTCGAGTTATTCGCACTCAGTTGTACAGTAGAAAACACCCGTGGAAAAGTATCTATCGGTAATTAAAAACTAGTTCAGCTACCCCATTTTAAAGATGAATAATCTGATATGATCTCCACACTCATTAGAGACTGTGGCCAAAAAAAGATGTCCCCCTTGGCAGCCTTTCCCTGACAACTGTGCCATGTAAAAGGCTGAGACTGTGACTGCCACCGGCTCTCAAAGTGTCTCTTCCCCCAGTGGCCAAGCGTCTGTCTGAAGGTGATAGACTCCAGTGGCCATGGGCCAACACGAGTCACTGGCTCCATGTCCTCAGTGCCAACACAGGGTCACTCTCAAAACGGCATGGGCTTGCCCCCCCAAGCAAGGTGACTTTGGCTCCCGCAATCCCCTCTTGGAAATGTTTTCCCACCTGGCATCTCAAAAACATGTTCTCATTTCCCTTTTCTCCTTTTCGCTCTCTCTTTCCCTTGACCCTTTTCTCCATATCTGTGCAAGGAGGACCAGAGCTCGAAACACTACTTCCGTGGTTCTTTTGTGACCTTAGCCAAACCTCTGCGAAAACAGCACACTATTGGTGTTTAAAGTGGAAATTTATCACTTCACTCCATTAATACGTTGCTATTTTATCCATCTAGACCAGGGATAGGCGACATGAGCCAGAAAGGGCCAGTGTGGGTGCAGGCCCTTGTTCCAACCAAGCGGTTACACACCTGATTCTATTAGTCAACCAAAATAGTCTGTGGTAAGGACCAAACACGTGCATGTTGGAAACAACTCCAGCAGGGAAAAAAGAATGAAACACAATGCTAATGTGGCCAGGACAATCAATATTACTGTACAACAGTGTTGTGACATAGTGTGAAGCAGTTTGTCATACACCAGACTGTGTTAGTGTAACGACCACGGATGACTAGACTCTCTAGCCCTTGGCTAACGGGTCGGACGCTTTAGTTGACTGGTTAGCGCAGTCGCCCGTGATGCGGGAGACCCGGGTTCGTGTCCCAGCTGCGGCGGAGTCCCGGCTGCTCCCCAAATACACTACGATGGTGAGACCATGAGGCCATTGGAAGCGCGTGCCCCCAGAGGCGTGAGGGAGCTGGCGTGGGGATGCCCTTCCCGAAGGGAGGGGTGGCAGTGTAACGAGCTGTGTTAGTGTAACGAGCATGAATGAGTAGACTCGCTAGCCGGTTGGGCTAACGGGTCGGACCCTTTAGTCGACTTTATCGTTGTCGCCCCGTGGTGCAGGAGACCCGGGTTCGCGTCCCGGCTGCGGCGGATTCCCGGCTGCCCCCCGAATTTGCTACATTAGCTTTGGTCTGAGGATCCATCGTCACACAGGTACACAGTAAAAAACTGGAAGTTAAATTACCACTCAGGATTTTACTGTGTAGGAACTGTTTGCTGCTGAGCTGACAGCACATGAGTGACAATGGCTGCTACACCTTGTTTGTAGTCGTTGCAACAGGTCTATTTCCTGCCATCTGCTACATGCAACCACACTGAAACATTGCTCTGCTGTAATATTGATTGCCTGTCCAAAAGATATCGCAACATCATCTTCACATTTCAAATGGATAAAATAACAACTTATTGATGGAGAAAATTGAAAATTTCCCCCTTTACGAATGACATTATCTACCATTCATTGGGTTGAATAAATGTGTCAGTGTCTCTTCACATTTTGCAATACTTCATTTGCAGATCAGCTTCTAAAAGTTCAACTCTCAAATTTATTGCAGAAACTGATTTTAGAAGCACATAATATATAAAGCACTATTCAGTTAGTAATTGCCAATTTAAATAGCCGAATCTACGGATAGGTGGACTGATGAAAAGATATCTACGTATTTATCACATTTATGATCTTCATATCAGGAGGTAAATGATGTCTCTGAGAAAATAATTACATAATTGATGTAGATACGGAGATGCATTCCATTGTTATCTAGCATGACTACCTTAATAGGCACACTGTACTAAAACAATAAGGATCTATTACAGCCAAGCAAATTAATTATCTGCCTTACGTACTCCCGTAATAACCATCAGACAGATGCGCCTTAACAGGAAACTTCCAAGGCATGGTTGATATAAAGTGATGGTAAAAGCTGCCGGAGTGTTTGCCTCTCGTATTGGCACTTAGACACTTAACCACACATGTATAGGAAGAAAAGACCCCAGGATACAACATAATACTGCCCTGCTCATAAACATGACAGCACGTCTCCCTTCCAGTCAATGCCGGAAAGCTCCATTCGGCCTTTGCAGGGCGCATACATCTTGCACACTCCGAATGTGCAGTATGGGGAAGGCTGAGATGAAAGGAAAGCCCTGCAGTCTTTAAGGAAAACGTAGCTTCAAGGGGAAATTGGCCGCGAGCGTCCTCAGAGGGATAGATGGGAGGGAAATGATGGAGGTCTGGATTTAATGCATCCTGCCTGTTTTTTTTGGTTAATTTCTAACAGTGCGGCTCCTATCAGAAAACTCCCAGTTCTGATAACAAAGTAAATGACTTGTTTTGGAGCCAAACAAGGACTTTGTTTAGGTGTTGCTTAAGAGTTAGGGGGTGACCGGGTAGCGTAGCGGTCTATTCCGTTGCCTACCGACACAGGGGGATCGGTGGTTCGAATCCCCGTGTTATCTCCGGCTTGATCGGGGGTCCCTATACAGACATACGCAATTGGCCGTGTGTAGAACCTGCTAATGTAATAACTCCCCGATAATGTAATAACTCCCCGATAATGTAATAACTCTGATAATGTAATAACTCCCCGGTAATGTGATAACCCTGATAATGTAATAACTCCCCCGATAATGTAATAACCCCGATAATGTAATAACTCCCCGATATGTAATAACCCTGATAATGTAAGGAAAATTGCACTTGAGGCCACTGAAAATGCAATAAAACCTGATAATGTAATAACTTCCTGATAATGTAATAAAGTGCATTTCCCGATA
Source organism: Lampris incognitus (assembly GCF_029633865.1). Lineage (NCBI taxonomy): Eukaryota > Metazoa > Chordata > Actinopteri > Lampriformes > Lampridae > Lampris > Lampris incognitus. Next base: position 43,372,956 of record NC_079221.1, read on the forward strand.
ATGTAATAAACTATATATCATAGCTAACCCTAAACCCTAACCCTAATAACGTTCCGGTAATGTAACACATTATTACATTATTGGTAAAAAGTCTATTACATTATTGGGACATGCACTTTATTACATTATAAGGAAGTTATTACATTATCAGGTTTTATTGAATTTTCAATGGACTCAAGAGCAGATTTTTATTACATTATCGGAGTTATTACATTATTGGGCATTTATTACATTATCAGGTTCTACATCGTGTCTGCGGGTGGGAAGCCGGATGTGGGTATGTGTCCTGGTCGCCGCACCAGCGCCTACTCCGGGGACAGGGGGAACTGGGGGGGGGTAGCGCGATCTTCCCCACGCGCTACGTCCCCCTGGTGAAACTCCTCACTGTCAGGTGAAATGAGGCGGCTGGCGACTCCACATGTATCGGGAAGAGGCGTGTGGTAGTCTGCAGCCCTCCCCGGGTCAGCAGAGGGGGGTGCAGAGACCGACGAGTGGGGTAATTGGCCGGGTACAACTGGTGGAGAAGAGGGGGTGGAAACACCCCCCCCTCCTAAATAAAAATAAAGTTTCTGGAAGATCTACTTCTCACAGCTAAACAACTTATTCAAACGACTGTGTGTTTCTGTGGCATGAATGGTTTGGTAAAGCGGAACTGTCAAATGTAAAGTTCGACAAGCGTTGCGAGAAGGCCTTGAGAGAACAGCATACAGCCCATTTCTGCTCGGCAGCCGTCCTCGAGCCCTCCGCAGACGTGATTAATGGTTGTAATCAACTGATGTCCCTCCATGCAATGGCCCCATAGAGACCTCACCTAATTACACACTGACAGCAAACAACTGCAAATGGAACATTTATACACTCCCCATTCCTCTCCAATACTCCGCCGTTTGGCCTGACAGCCGTGAGGCGGGGTCGTGCACGCCACATTAACTTAAAAATACTTCTGAAAATGGAGGTAAATAGACTCCGTCTATGCGGCGTTAATAACGTGCGGAAGAGGCAAACGACACACAACGTTCAGAAATGGATATGATAGTATATGGGTGTCCGCGTGACATGAGGTGGAGCTGGAGGTGGCAGAGGTGAAGAGGCTAAGATTTTCACTGGGAGTAACGAAGGAGGACAGGATTAGGAAGGAGTATATTAGAGGGACAGCTCAGGTTGGACGGTTTGGAGACAAAGCAAGAGAGGCGAGATTGAGATGGCTTGGACATGTGTGGAGGAGAGATGCTGGGTATACTGGGAGAAGGATGCTGAATATGGAGCTGCCAGGGAAGAGGAGAAGAGGAAGGCCAAAGAGGAGGTTTATGGATGTGGCGAGGGAGGACATGTAGGTGGCTGGTGTGACAGAGGAAGACGCAGAAGACGGGAAGAGATGGAAACGGATGATCCGCTGTGGCGCCCCCTAACGGGAGCAGCCGGAAGTAGTAGTAGTAGTAGAGGTGTCCGTCTATCTGCATTAGCATCAGTGGGGAGAAGAAGAAGTCAGGAAGGTGCTTCAGTGTCCTCGACGCTCTACAGTTTTTACTCAGAATGAAACATCTTCGCTTTCGGGAGAAAAGGATCAGCGCCCATATGAGAACAATCTCCATCCATCTGTCAGAAGAGGTCTGCAGCATCTGCGGCAGCTCCCTGGTTAGTCGTCCTTGACTCACCCCAGCTCCGTAGGACTAGATTAAAATCCTTTATTCCATCTAACCAGTTTTTATTCAACAGAAAAATAAAGGGCTCAAACAATCAGAAACAAAGCACAGGGGAGGGGTTTTTTTCCCACCCCTTTGGCTCAAACAAAAAAAGATCCTCTCCCCTTTACTGGCGCGACCCTGTCCATTCCTGTCAACCAGCATTCACCATCTGGTGGTCACTCCTCTTAACGCCTCCCCATCTGGACCACTCAAACCATGCTTGGCAAACCCCTTGCTGTCCCATATTCATTTCACTAACTCCAGATATGAAAACAAATCAGTTGGTGGGGTTTGATTCCAGGGCATTAACATAACATTTACCACAGGGGGATCACCCCCTCCTCTTTTGCCCATCACCTGTCACTCCACTTGTATTGCGTAACACCCGATAAAGTACATTATGCTGTATCAGAGGTGTTGCGCAATGCTACACCTGTTCTGATGGTCCCCTCGGGGATGCATAAAGTGCTCTGATTCTGATTCTCAAGCTACAGCTTCTAGTCTCAAGTTCCACAAAAGTAAGTCGAGGAGTTGTACAGACAACTCACCGCCTTGTCCGTCCATCCATCCATCCATCCATTGGCTAAACCGCTCATCCTGCTCTCAGGGTCACGGGGATGCTGGAGCCTATCCCAGCAGTCACTGGGCAGCAGGCGGGGAGACACCCTGGACAGGCTGCCAGGCCATCACACAGGGCCCACACACACACATTCATACCTAGGGACAATTTAGTCCAGCTGATTCACCTGATTTACATGTCTTTGGACTGTGGGAGGAAACCCACTTAGACATGGGGAGAACATGCAAACTCCACACAGAGGACGACCCGGGGTGACCCACTAAGGTTGGACTACCCCGGGGGCTCGAACCCAGGCCCTTCTTGCTGTGAGGCGACCGCACTACCCACTGCGCCACCGTGCCCTCACCGCCTTGCGTTTTTGAAAATATCTCAAATAATGATTGTGCGGTGTGTTCCCTCCAGCCAGACGCCACATTATTGTTATTTAGCTAACAGACGTACTTCTGAGTGATGATTAATGTTTGGACTCGAGTGTTAAAAAAACCGCTGTTCACTCAGGCAGAATGGTAATTAGCCATAGATAATGAGAATCACCTGGAGGTCACTGTGGCTGTATAAAAAAATACTTGAGGAAACACGGCAATAATAAGGTTAGTAGTCGTAAAAAAAGATACTTTCTTTTGATTTTTTAAAATTTATTTGGAAAGGTGTTTTTGCTCTTGATGATGTGTCGCAGACTGGCTTCCTCTTGTCAGGTTGCTGTACGAGAAAGGAGAGGTGTGAGCGATCTCAACATGTTTTCAGTCAAACATTCTGGGCCAGGTGGTATAACAGTAGTCGGTGTTATGACAGCACCAGAAAGCTCTGTGCTACTGAGGTGATTTCGTTTTGCCCAGATAGGACCAGCGAAGGGATGATAGAAGCCCCCAACCGCGGTGCACAAAATTGCCTGCCATGCATTTACAATGTAAAGCGATGTGCCAACGCGGCAGCCAGCAGCCCTCAACCTTGGCTTTAGAGAGAATCATCAGATATAGGTATGATGCAGGCCGGGTCACAGTGTTTTATCCACAGAGGAAGAGCCTGCGGAACTGGTCACATGTGCCCCGTGATGAAGAGGACTGGAAGAGCTTCGTTTACCAGCCCACTTCTGGACCATGAAATGATTTTCCTCTCAACTGTGACTTCACATTATTGGCCAACATCTTTACTGCATTATTAAAAGACAGTTTTATGGGGGGGGGCAGGTAGCGTAGTGGTTTATTCTGTTGCCTACCAACACGGGAATCGCCAGTTCGAATCCCTGTGTTACTTCCGACTTGGTGGGGGCGTCCCTACAGACACAATTGGCCGTGTCAGAGGGTGGGGAGCCAGGTGTGGGTATGTGTCCCGGTCGCTGCACTAGCACCTCCTCTGGCCAGTCGGGGGGGCCCTGTTCAGGGGGGGGGATAGCGTGATCTTCGCACGCGCTACGTCCCCCTGGTGAAACTCGTCACTGTCAGGTGAAAAGAAGTGGCAGTGTCACGTCCCTGCCTCGTCAGCCCCGCCCTTGTCAGGCCGCTCCCACTGCCTTACCCGGCTCATCTGGTTCATCGGTCTCACCTGGAGCTCTCCAGAGCTCACACCTGACCTGCATCTCCAATCAGGCCGATCAACCCCTCTCGGCCAGGATAAGAAGCCGCTCTGCTCTCCAGACGACGCCAAATCCTTGTACCACTACAAGCCGTTTGACCTCCCTGCCATTGCCTGGACCGCACCTGTACGAGTACCACGGCCCTGCCAAGACCGCCGCCTGTACGAGAACCTCGAACTTGCCAAGCCAACCGCCGGTACAGGAACCACGCCCCCGCTAAGCCCACCGTCTGTCCGAGAGCCTTGTCCCTGCCTAAACCCGGCAGACAATAAACGTGCCTCTTTGCCCCCCCCCTCCCCCCATCCTGTCTCTCGTTCTGCTTTCGGGTCCTACACCTGGTAGTCCTGACAGAGGGGCCTGGCCAACATGGACCCAGTGGACGTTGAGGCATTACGTGCTGTCATAGCCGGCCAAGGAATCATGATCGGGAGACATGACACCGCCCTCCAGGATGCTGCCACCTCTATGCGAGCCCTCTCTGCCAGCGTGGGAACCCTCGCCACTCGAACGGTCCTAACAAACCAAGGCCTACAGGCCTTACCTCAGCAGTTTCATGGCTCAACTAACCCCGCTACTACCCCTAAACCCGGCAGAGTCCCCTGTCCGAGCCCCAGAACTTTGTCACGCCCCTGTACAGCCCAGGCGAGAACCTAGCATCCCCAACCTCAGCAGCCCTCCAGCCACGGCGGTGCTGTCGGTGTCGTCCTTTGGCCCGTCCGCCGGAGATGCCCTGCGTCCTGGTCGGTCTCAGGCCGCCTGCCTGAGATCCCTGGCCCCATTCGTTCTCCCCCGCGGCCGCCACCGAGGTCCGTTTGACCCGCGGCCGCCACGCCGCCTCTGAGGTTGCCAAGTGTCCCCGAGCCGCCTCTGAGTTCAGCTTGCCCCGTGGCCGTCCCGCTGCATGTGAGCTCAGTTCACCCTGCCAGAACAGGACACAGCCGAACCGGCGCCAATACTCCCTCCTGCATGTGTGGTGGGCATGCTCACCTGGGAGGTTGAAGGACTGGTGAGGGACGCCCAGAGGACTCGACCCGACCCAGGTAATGGCCCTTCTAACCGTCTCTTTGTGCCTGACCAGGTTCTCCAGTGGGCTCACGCCTCCCAGTTCGCCTGTCACCCTGGAACCAACCGTACCCTGACCCTGCTTTAGCGCCGGTTCTGGTGGCCCACCTTGTCTACAGACACCCACGACTACGTCCAGGCCTGCACGGTGTGCGCTCAAAGCAAGTCTCCTCACCTTCCCACCTCTGGTCTCCTACGCCCGCTGCCTGTTCCTAGCCGACCTTGGAGCTTCATCCTGGACCCACCCCTCATCCGGGACATCCGTCCTGGTCGGTCGCCAGGAGGTGCCCGTAAAGGGGGGGGGGTGTCCTGTCATGCCCCTGCCTCGTCAGCACCGTCCTCATCAGGCCACGCCCACTGCCTTACCTAGCTCACCTGGTTCATCGATCTCACACCTGCATCTCCAGTCTGGCCGATCAACCCGTCTCGGCCAGGATAAGAAGCCGCTCTGCTCTCCAGACGATTCCAGATCGTTGTACCACTACAAGCCTTTTGACCTCCCTGCCATTGCCTGGACCACGCCTGTACGAGTCCCACGACCCTGCCGAGACCACCGCCTGTACGAGAACCCCGAACGTGCCAAGCCCGCCACCGGTACTGGAACCACGCCCCCGCTAAGCCCACCGCCCGTCTGAAAGCCTTGTCCCTGCCTAAACCCGGCAGACAATAAATATCTCTTTGCCCCCCCCATCCATCCCGTCTCTCCTTCTGCTTTTGGGTCCTACACCTGGTAGCCCTGACAGGCTGGCGACTTTATGTATGGGAGGAGGCATGTGGTAGTCTGCAGCCCTCCCCGGGTCGGCAGAGGGGGTGGAGCAGCGACCGGGACGGCTCGGAACAGTGAGGTAATTGGCTGGGTACTATTGGGAGAAAAAGAGGGGGGGGGGGTCCAAAAAGTGTTCTAGGCGCTGATGACTGACTCAGGGCACTCTGTGGCAAATAAGACCCAGCTTGTCAGTTTGTTTTCCTGTTTTACCCTTGTTTTTGTTTTTTTCAATAAATAAATGTCACGGTTTTTTGTATCTAAACCACTTTTGTGTTCATGTTGTGGCTTTTCGAGCCGGTTGTAACCAGGGGTTACATTGGGATGTGACGGGGCCCCGGCTGAGCAGGGTCCGGTATGGATGTCTATGCTCCCCGTCAGGAGTGACGGTGGTGTTGAGTGCTGCTTTATAAATAGCGTAAGGGCTTTTAGAGTTGCGTGTTCTTGACAAAACACAACGCTGGGCCGCAACTCAATTCTCCATAATTCATAACGTTTCATTTTTTGAGAGCGCTCACCTAATCTGACCAAGGTATATTGCAATAGCCTATCTCCGTTCTTTGGAAAAAAATGTACTCCCCAACGCTGCATGTTTGACTCTTTGAGTTGACCTCATGTTTGGTGACGTGTGTCAATACTTTCATCTCAACCCTCAATTCTGAATAACACAAAATATCAAAAACACTACGTAACATTGGGTTACGATTTTCTCACCCGCTGTTTACTTCTAGTACAGCCACAATATTATATTCACCCCATACCTACAACGCTACACAAATAATATTGGATTAAAAACCTTTTTTCCCCATGTACATTTAGAGAAAATACACTTCACCTTCTAGGAAGGTAGCTCAATTCACCCACACAGGTTCACGCTAGTTACTAGGTCACAGCACGCTGGGATGTCCTCTTACTTTATCAGATACCAAATAGGCTGATGTGTTGGCCCTGTGTGATAACACATTTTCTGCATGCTGAATGGTCAACAAACCCTCCGGTTAAGTGCCCACTTTTTCACATATTTTGTTGGGCTCCAAGACCGGGGAGGAGGGCCAAGTGTTTTGATGAACACACGAGCTGGTGTGTTTTCAATTCTCGGCTGCGTGCGCAATGGTGTGAAAACATTATTCATTTCTGCAAAACCTCTTTCACACTGTGCACGGCTAACGGCAATACTTTTCACTGCATGTTTCGAGTTTCATCAGGGCACCCTGTACTGGCATAGTTTGGATTTTCCTTGAAATCCCCGTAGCTCTGTTTGACTCCAGAGAACCCCCGTCTATAACGGACCGCGAAGTTCTCCCACCTCCTCTTCGCCATAGGGTAACGGTAGTGGGCTTGGCCCTGTGCTTCGATCCAACACATTCACCTCGTGGAAGGGTGATTCTTCCTCATTTGTGACCAGCCTACTTGTCACGCTTGTGCATAATGCATCACAAAACCTGGCAGGATCCATAACCTTTTGTCTGTTGTGCTGTGCGAACAGCCTCGTATGAAGCTGTGTAGTACGGACCACTGTCTGGACTACCTCTCACGGCAGAGAATACCGGCCTTTTATCAAATTCACTGACTGTGAGACTCTGATGTCTCTGGAGTGCAGCGCTTCAGACAGGTCTTTAAACTCCTCAAGACCATCCATCATAAGACCCAAAGTTTTTTTTTTCCACAAAAGTAACTGCTCAACTTTGCTTGCTAGACCTTCATACTTGCAGCTCTCGCTTGAATTGCTTTCTTCATCTTCACTTGCAGGGGCGAGGCGCTCGTACCGCCGTGCACTATACATCACCCAAACAGCATTCGCCGTTCTATTGGACGAAGCAACCCATCTTATCCCCAAGACACGTCCGATCCGTCTCGAGTGGACTTCAGAGGCTGCAGCATTAAGCTCCATCAACAGACAATATAACTTGTCTAAGAAACTAGTCAAGTGGTTGGACTCTGCGCAGCACTTAACAGCATCCCCAACAGAAAGCTCCAACCTGTGGTTAAGGCCTATGAGATTTTTTTTTTGGGGGGGGGGGGGTTCAGCTTGAGTACAGTCCCGCCTTTTTCCCTAACATGACAGAGGCACATCTGAACAGAATTCAACCAGTCTTTAGGAAAGACATCATCAAGGCCTCATCGCAACAGACAGTTCAGCAGCCCATCAGTAATTCCTACTGCGGTGGTGTTCTTGAGGTCAATACGATCTAAGAAAAAGGTCAACAGTTCTGAGCCTTTAACCGACGTTCTGGGGTACACAATGAGGCAAGATGTTTTACTTGGAGAGCGGCGCTTACATCCACAATAACGGTGACCTTGAGTCGAGTAGCTCTAATATTTGCCAGTAACGCCTGCCTCATTTCGGTAGATATGAAATGTAGGATTTCTGTACATGACACATTTGTGTGAAGTACTCGACCCACATTTACACCATTTGACCTCTGTAGTTCTATTAGTCCCGGGTGATCAGTATATGGTCTGTTATTTTTAGTGACATAATATGCTGCCCTGAAGACGTGCTGAGTTGAGGCCAGAAGCTCTTGTGTTTTGTGTAAGCTTTTTAGCCCAAAGACTTCTCATCTGTTTTTGTTTTTTTTGGGACTATTTGTTCTGCTAATTTATGGCTCTGCGAGATGCTGTGTTCTTGTATTTTCTTCCTCAGCATTTTCATTTGCTTCTCCCTGCTGTTGCCATATGGGCCGCCTCTACATTTCTGCCACTCATTAGAGAACATCTTGGTTTTGCTGTTGTATGCACCCCAAATGACACAGCATCTTTACATGTCTTACATCCACATTTTTTGTCATTAGCTACAATAAATGGAAAGGATTTTTTTTTAAATATTCAAATTGTGCGTCACGCCAACTGTCTAGTATGGGCCCACCGAACTGCTCCGCGGTCCTGCTCTGTCATTGTCCGCTCTGCCCTGACCGGGCCTCGTTCTGCTCTGCAGCGCTGTGCCCCTGGATGATGCCCCTCTGCTGTGTGTGCTGCTCCGCTTGCTTCTGCTGAACTGTGCGGCTCATTTCTGTGCGGTTCTGCTCTGTCCTGCTGCACTCACAGTTTCTCATTCTCCCGACGAGTCTCTACTGCTCGGTTGGATGACTCAATCCTACAAAATATAAAACTCTATAAATTTTACCGCTTATGGAGGAGTGCCAAAATGTTTCAAAACGGGGGCTCAAGCAAAGGAATATGGTGAGCTGAAGTGGAAGCACTACAGAGCTGAGGATGTGGCAGACATCAGATTGAACATGCTGAAGTAAATAGGCTCAGCCATGATAGAGTGAACCCTGATCAATTTTCCCTGGGTTGCAGTCACCAAAACAAGTTAAGTTACACTATTCCTTAAATACTTTTTTATAGCCCGTTGGTTTCTTCGGATATCTAACTTACGTCATCTTACTTTTGAAAGGAATCAGCTAATTTTCTCTTCTTACCGCTACCCTGTGTTATCTCAATGATACTGTACAAGTCTGACCACAAGAAAGAGAGGAAAAAATAATTGTCTATATTGCCTGAGTGGGATGCATCATACTGGCCTCAAGCCCAACTTGATTAACGGGATGGTTCATATCAATTTACAGTCACAAATTAGCCTACCAAAATGGTGCTGGCTGCTGATATTTCTGTCATACCTAGCTAGCTAAAATGAGATTATTTGCTGTCTAAGGATATGATGAGTTTGCCTTAGTTTAAAACTAAAAAAAACCTGATGATAATGAATGACCATGGGCATTGATTTGTATTTAATTAAGTTTACTGCATTTGGCTAAAACATCAGTGTTGATAGAGGACACATTGTTTAGTGGGAATATCAGATGAACAGCGTGGTATACTCACTCCTGTCTGACGGCTCTCTGTCCCTCACATGCATGCATGTAACGCACAACACCATCCTAATCTTACTACCCGCCAAAGTGATGATGCAACATCATTTTAAACTAAAAAAAAAAACCCTGAATTGTTATTGATTTGAATGGCAAGCACGTAATATACGTATGTATTCCTTTAACAATAAAGGCAGAGTAAAAAATATATGAATAAATGAATTGTTGATGGAAAATGTGCCAGTGCCCAACTCCGCCTGATGATGTTTGAGATGTTATGTGGCAGTGCTGAGTTCTGGAGGCCCCAGCCAAATTGAATCCTTGGTCACAGCATAATGGCGGCTCGTCTGAGATCTCAGTTTTTGAGTAGGTTAGTTAATCTTTGTACCCCTCGAATTATATTTTATATTTTGTTTTTGTTAGTTAGTAGGTTAATGCTGACGTTGCCCCATGAGGTAGAATTTTCATTTGTTGGAGCTTGCCTGGTTAGATAAGCCTGTGAGTGTTGGTGAGACATCACCACTTTATTGTTTTTGTGCAGTAACCCCAGGGTTACTGCACAAGAGAGTCAAGCATGAGTGAGTCTGTTAAGTTGCTTGGCAGTAAGACAGAGCAGGTAAAGTTGCCAACTCAAGATGATCAATCTGTATGCGAATTTGAACTGCAGTTCAAGATAAAGCAGCTGGAGTTGGAAGCAAAGGATAGAGTTGACGTGAGGAGGCTGTAAAGTGAAACGTTGTGGTTTGTACATAAAGACAAAATGAAGGAATTAGAGTCTGGGACAAAACTTGAAACTGACACTGCAAATCCTCATACATTGTCTGTCTCCCCTCCACGATTTGATGTTAGTAAGAACATAAGTCAGTTCCTCATTTCTCTGAGAAGGATGTGGAGAAATACTTCTCCCCGTTTGAGCATGTAGCCACCACTTTGAGATGGCCTAAAGATCTGTAGACATTATAGTTGCAGTGTGTCCTGACAGGTAAAGCTTATGTGGCCTATTCCTCGTTAACACTCACCTAAAGCTCTGACTATGAGGTTGATAAAGCAGCCATCTTGCATGCCCATGATATGTTCCCGCTGGCCTACAGGCAGCATTTTACAGATTGTTGTAAGGTTAAAAAGCAGACATTTGTGGAATTTTCCCACGAGAAGGAAATCATATTTAATAGGCGGTGCACATCTCAAAAAGTTGAGACCAAAAAGCAACTTAAACAATTGATTATTTTCGAGGAGTCTACAAATTGTGTCCCTAAGGGGGTGGTCACCTGTGAGTGAGCAGAGAATGTCTAAGGTGGAGGAAGCTGCTGTGCTTGCTGACGGGTATGTCTTGACTCACAAAATACTTTTTAGAGACAAAATCCGTGAGACTAAGAGTTGCGCTTCCCTTTGGACTCCTTGCTTTAAAACTGGCAGCAATCGTCCTGGTTCATCATTTTTTTTTTCTACAAAGGCTGCTAGATCTAGCAATGGAAACTGAAAGAACTAGTTTTTATTGTAAAAGCCTGGTCACCTTATAGCTGACTGGCATGCTCTCAGTAAAAAGCAGAAAGTTGCTAAGCCTGTAGTGCTAATAACTTCAGTACCATGTCAGTTACCTAGTGCAGAAAACGGTCCCAGTCGGTCCGTTGAAGACAGCCACGAGCATGAAACCCTTGCACCGTTCCTTATGGAAGGTTCAGTATCCATCTCTGAGTTGGAGAAGCCTGTCCCAATTTGTATTCTAAGGGATTCTAAGGGGATGTCAAGATGGCACCGTAGATAGCAGCCTAGGTTTTGCAGTCTCTAGTTTTGTTTATTTGCTTAGTTCCCAGCTCTCATTGTCTACTAATCAGCTTCAACAGGTATGGGGTGAGGGCATACCCCTCCTGGCTTTTGCTATCGGAGAAACAGTTCAGGAGTCAAAGGGTTCAGTCCTGCAGAACTGGTGTTTAGCCATACAGTTCAAAGCCCATTGAAATTGTTGCATGACCAGTTGATGGGGGATTATTCTCCGAGCCAAAATGTGCTGGACTACATCAGTTCTTTCAGAGTCTTCACCATACCCGTGAAGTAGCAAAAGAGGCATGACAATCTCCCAATCTAAAATGAAAGCTCGCTTTGATAAAAATGCTTTCAAATTAAGTTTTCAATCTGGACACTCTGTGCTGGCTTTCCTTCCCATCTCTAGTTCAGTGCTGCAAGACAAGTTTACAGGTCTGTACATCGTTGCGAGGACACTCGGGGAAACAGATTATTATTTGCACCCCAGATAGGAGACTTAAGACTTTTGTGCGCCATGTTAACATGCTGAAGCCTTATGTTGCCACATCTAGTGAAACAGATACATCCACTTAAGCTGAGGTGTTGCCTGTAGCTTTAGGTTCAGTGTTGCCTTCTTACTATCCCTAGGAAGATGACGTAGTGATACAAGATGCTCTTGTTCTGTGTGCTCTATTACAGAATTCCCAAGTGTTAAGTGATTCGGAGACTAATCTGTCTCACCTCTCTGGGTCCCATAAGAGTGACATCGCTGGGTTGATTGAAAATCATCCTGCACTATTTTCAGATGTACCTACCCAAACCACTGTCTTGCAACATAGCATTGGTGTTGGTGATTGTGTTCCTATCAAGCAGCATGCATACCGTGTGAACCCCACAAAAAAGCTCAAATGCAGAAAGAGGTTGAGTATTGATAAAAGCATGGCCTTGCTGTTCCTAGTTCCATCTCCTGGAACGCTAGTGTTTGTTAATGTCAAAGTCCGATGGGACACCATGCTTTTGTACTGATTACAGGACAGTAAACAACGTTACCAAGCCAGATTCATTCCCTCTTCTTCACGTAGAAGACTGCATAGATAGGACTGGAGCTGTTCGCTATGTCACAAAGTTCGACTTGCTCCAGGGCTACTGGCAAATGCCCTTGACAGCACATGCTTCAAAGATCTCTGCATTTGTTGCCCCAGACAATTTTTTTTGCAGATGGTCATGGCATTTTGTATGTGCAATGCTCCTGCCACTTTTCAACGCCTAATGTGGAGGGTATTGTCTGGAGTAGCAAACTGTGAGGCATGTCTCTATGATGTGGTAGCCTACTCCACTGATTGACAATCTCATGTGGAAACTGTCCACTGTGTGTCAGTGTTTTCAAGAGGCTTCTCTCACCTTGAACCATGTAAAATGCGAGTTTGCTAGGGCTATCATCACTTACCTAGGCAAGCAGGTTGATCGGGGCCAACTGCATCCACTAGATACTAAGGTAAACGCTATCGCTAAGTTCTCTGTCCCCACTATTAAGTGGGAGTTGCATCATTTTCTTGGCTTAGCTGGTTACTACCAAGGTTTCTGTGGTAACTTTGCTTCCATTGTGCCTCCTTTGACAGACCTACTTCGCCCCACTAAGAGTTTTGTTTGAGAAAAAAGTGCAAGCATTTCAGACTGTAAAAACTCTTCTCTGTAGCTCCCCAGTGCTGCCGGGTCCAGACATTGCAGTACCATTCAAGTTGGAAGTTGACATGAGTGGTACTGGAGCTGATGCCATGTTCCTACAGGAAGATTCCTTCGGCATTGGTCGCCTGGTCTGTCACTTCTCTAAGAAGTTCTCTACAGCCCGGCGTAAGTATAGCGCATTCGAAAAAGAAGCCCTAGCAATGCTCTGGGCCATCCAGCATTTTGGGGTTTACATTGGCTCGACTCCGTAGCCAGTGGCAGTTTTTACAGATCACAACCCCCTTGGGTTCCTAACTCGGATGTACAACAGGTATCAACAGCTCATGTGTTGTGGAAATCCATCACCAAAAGGGAATGTTGTGGCTGATGCCCTCTCATGTGTACCTTGGGATGACTCCAGTACGGCTGTCATTTTGAGGGAGAGGGTGTTATGTGTCATTCTGTGTACTGTTATTGCTTTGATTTTGTGTGTGTGTGTGTGAGTGTGTGTCTTTTCTATGCCTTTGTGTTCTAGGTGCAGCTGACTGATGACTAACAGTGCATCTGTGTGAAGGTGTGGGCTGGGCCGATATTAAGTGGCTCCTTACCCTGCCCAAACAGTCTCTCTCGTGCCTTGACATAAGACCCAGCTTCTCAGTTTATTTTCCTATTTTACCCTTGTTCTCCTTTTTTGTAAATAAACGTCATACTCGTATCTAGCTACCATGTCGTATGTTGTGGCTTTTTGAGCCGGTCGTAACTCGTAACAAAGGTTAGTCATTTCAACTTGGATTATCATCCCCAAAATGGATAGACAAAAGGAAGATGGTGTCTCGGATGCTTGAAAAAGAGATAGCCCTTGATGACTTTATGCAAAGCTGGTTAAGTTTTTCCATTTTGTTAATCAGCTAAGCCATGACAACAAATGAATGTGATCTAGATTAATTTTGTTTACACTGCAGTTAGCGGGTGATCGGCTGACAGCTAGCTGAAATGTGGCCGTTGATTGACCGTTTCGCCAACATTTGATCTCTGGTTTGTTAGCTAAGGGTAGTCTTCTGAAATCTGCTGCTGCCATGGCGATCTAAATAGGCTATTAAATTCCCTCCTCACCCAACATCCCAGTTTACAAAGAGTGTATATTCATTCATATGATCTGCATATTTTCATTAATTTAATTAAAATCTAATCAATGCACTCAAAGTTACACTGTACCTGCATGTAAAAAAAGAACAAAGTTATGACACCTCTGAGCCTCCCTCCCCCGGGTGCTTTGGAAGCAGCATGTTGGTACCCCGAGGTGTGGCCACAGGCGTGCTGGGTCTAGGAGGCTGCTTTGGGCGTCGGAGTCTCATCCTGGCCTCTCTGTGAGCATCATCAGTCTTAATCCCTTTTCCTCACAGACACAAACTACCACCTACATTCTCAGCTCCACTGCAGTTGGATATTACTTGATATCAAGCAGTGAAACGGTGATGCACGCAATCTAGATGTATGCGGCCTCAAGAAGTTTAATTTTTACGAGGGAAATTTGCATAAATGATCCTACAGCACTTATCCTACCCCAGACAAAGGTTTTGCTATTTTCACGTGTGTCATTCTAACAGCACAAACCAGCTAGACAGGATTCAGGTTTTTGAGGTTAAAACTGTCTGACACCCATTGTGTCAAATAACACCAGGAGTTACACCATTCACTGCTGTACAAAAAGGATTTGCAAAAAACTGATTTTATCCCATGTCACCACTGACTAACACAATCTGGAAGGAAGAAAACCCCAGGGTAGCCGTAGACTCTACCTTGACCCTCTTTTTAGGGTAGTGACGGCCAAACAGCATTATCGCCTGTTATTACAGTGAGGAGGTCCTGGGCTGCAGATTGGTAAGAAAGAAGAAAAAAATATCACTAGACTACGCAGCATCAAAATTGGTGTTTCTCCCCAGATGACTTACTGTGGAGCAGATGGTATTACAATATGAGAAGGGCACCATTTACAGAACCCTTCTCTTTCTATCTGGGGTGTTTGTCCATTTAGAATTTGACCGAAGACACGGCGTTGTGGACGTTCGCCCAGATTAGTCAGATGGCCTTCCCATCATGCTTTGCTTTAGAACAGAAAGGGACCGGTGACACTGGCAGGTGGGAAGGCAGCCTCAGTGGCACCTTGGCACAAAATATTTCACCATGTCCACCATTTATGCGATAGCTGGCAAGGCGGGTAGGCCATGTGTTGCCTTCTGAGAGAGACTCATTAGTGCAGCAAGCGGCTCTCGGGATACGGTTTGAAGCCATACCTCCACAAGGGCCAACATTAAATCACTCGGTTGAATGGGATAAAAGCAACTGATGCAGTTTGTACTAAGATGACGCTGATATCAACAGTAACATACGTAGCGAGCATATCTTAGTGTTGGGTAGTATGGCCCGTAATAATAAGGTTACCGCCCGTTTGTTTTAAGTCGGAGCAACTGCAAACTATCTAGAATACATTTTGAAACTTGTGTACCATCTTATTTATAATAAGATGGTACACAATATTTATATTGATTTTATTTATAACTTTGTTAAAAGAAACACTCAACGGTAGGGAAAGTGCTCAAAAAATAAGGAGCAAAATAATTCAAAATAAGATGGCACACTATATATATATACACACACACATATATATGTAAAATCAATATAAATATTGTGTACCATCTTGATTTTTATAAATCAATCGAGTACCATCTTATTTATAATAAGATGGTACACAACATATACATTTATATATATATATATATATATATATATATATATATATATATATATATATATATATATATATATATATATATATAGTTTTACAACAAAGGTGAGCTACATATTGCTATATTGCTAAATACAAGAAACAGAAAACATAAAAAACCAACTGAAAAAGAGAACCAGATTAGAATCACTTCGACAAGATATTCTGAAATATAGTTTGTGATGAACTGCTTTCAAACAAATGTAAACTGTAAATACTAGTTGGCTGGACAGGTCTTCTCCAAAAACCACATCACATAACTAACGTGCACTAATTACCCAGAAAGCGTCCATGCAGAATGTTTAATCAAATAAGCAATACTAGAGACTGTAGTTGATTATTTCTAAATCGAACCGATCAGAGAATGAAATTATCCATCCATCCAAATTATCCAAACCGCTCACCCTGCTCAGGGTGGCGGGGATGCTGGAGCCTGTCCCAGCAGTGACTGGGCAGCAGGCGGGGAGACACCCTGGACAGGCCGCCGGGCCTTCACAGGGCACGGCACAATTAAATGATCTTCAAATTTCGAAGTACTCCTCCAATTATATGTATACAAAAGCAACTGTATTGATCACACCCTTATCTGAAGAAATACGCCTTGTGTGCTTTGATTTTCATTTAATCGGCCACTAATCTCTGGAAGCAGAAGGATCCCAGAGGAGCACACCTTGCCGCTCATTGCAGTAAAATATGTTTAACCACTGCTGATGGGGAACTCTCTGGGCACTATCTTTAACATTCAAAACACTTTACCCTCCATCACTCGCTTGATGAAAAGGTAGCGGCCTACGTTCGGGGTGAATTTCCCGGCTTTTAGACTCCTTTGCCCACAGCCATGAATATGGATTTAGAGCGGTGGCTATTACCAGACCCAAGGCACATTATGCAATTAAGCAAGCTAATGGGTCGTTAGCAGACGGGGAGATCATTTGAATGGACATGTTAACCAAAACCTAACCCAGCTGATATCAGCGGCCCCTTTTTTTGCCCACTCAGCAGCTTCTGAGAGGCTTTAAACAGGCTGGACGTCTTAATACATCACCTAACTAATGAGCGCTCGTAACCCCGATCTCCGACAGAAGCTAACAAGAGTCCATGTCTTATGGGGCATCCGGGTAGCGTGGTGGTCTATTCCATTGCCTACCAACATGGGGATCGGCGGCTCGAATCCCCCTGTTACCTCCGGCTTGCTCGGGCGTCCTTATACAGACACGCCTGGCCGTGTCTGCGGGTGGGTAGCTGGATGTGGGTATGTGTCCTGGTCGCTACACTAGCACCTCCACTTGTCAGTCTTGGTGCCTGTTTGAGGCGGGGGGGGGGTAGCATGATCCTCCCACACGTCCCCCTGGTGAAAGTCCTCCCTGTATCAAAGGCATGTGGTAGTCTGCGGCCCCCCCACCCCACCCCACCCCACCCCTGGATCAGCAGAGGGGGTGGAGCAACGCCCAAGATGGCTTGGCAGAGTGGGGTAATTGTCCCGATACAATTGGGGAGAAAAAGGGGGAACCCCCCCCCCAAAAAAAGGATCCATGTCTTAGTAAATGTCAACAGGAGAGTACTACAGGAAGCAGCTGTAGTTTTTTTCCTACCTCCAAAATAATATAATATTGTCGAAACCAGCTCTTTGTACTGCACCAGCGTATACGTTACAGAAGGGCAGCCATCTTAACACCGGCTGTGCCAAGCAGAGAGCTGGAAACAAGTGCAGGGGATGTTCTGCTCCCTGGCACCAGGCTGGGCTGGCTGCTAGCACGAGGCGGTGCGGGGTGAGGGGGCAGAGGCAGAGGTGTGGAGGGGGGGGAGGCAGGTGGCACAGCAGGCAGCCAGCACCCTGCCGCTGAGAAATGTGACCTCTGGAGCCCATCCAGGGCCGCCCCTGCGAGGGGCAACACGACCTCACCTCGCACGTCGCGCGAGCACGAAAAGAAATCCCACATCCACCGTCCCCCTGGCCAATTAAAAAGCCATGCATAATTTAGCATGTCATTTGGCAGTGGTATCATGTTGAATACGATTTGCGGTTAGTTCTTGGGGAATTTACGGTGGCGAGCAAGGACGGACGGACGGGGGGGGGAACAAAAGGCATCTATCGTCCGTCGCTCCGCACCTACATTTTTCTCCTTGATTCACTTTGAAAGAGAACACGCGGTTACAGTCGCGAGACTCCAGGTGCCGAGTATAAGCCCTCCAGAAATATGACGGCCAGTTTTAAATACCGCAATGTTAATGACAAAGCCCCCCCCCCCAAAAAAAAATCTAACGTTCCCATTGTGCAAGGCCAGCACAAAGGCACCGGCTCGCCTACGAAATGCAAGTAACCTCAATAGCAGAGCTATATCCCCGGCTAGAGAAATTGCAGCCCTCGAGGTGAAATCACATCACGGAGCCGGCTAGAGAGCCCTGCTCTATTACGCTCTATTCTTAGCAAGTTAAAGGCAGGTAGAACACACCCCCACCCACCCACCCACCCCTTCATCCTCGATGTAAAACGACTCCCCGTTCCTCCAATTAAAAGATAGCGGTGAAATACAGCGAAACGCAGCATAATTGCCCACCACAGCCAGCACCGGGGCAAGGGGAAAAGCTGGACTATTTAAGCCTAGAGGGGCACCAGAGACAGGGGCAAGGTTGACACACGTGGGGGGGGGGGACGTTAGCGGACATCTCTCAAGGTCCAAATCCTCTCTTTTGCTTAACGGTGACAGTTTAATTGTCACGGGCTCTGCCGATCACGCCGTGCCCGTACCTCGTGCGCTCCTCGTCCTTGCTGCCTGGGTAATTCCACGGGACGCCGGCCAAGGACCTCGCCGACCACTTCACCTGTGGCAGTGCACACGCTGTTGATATGTTCCTCGCAAAGGGAGAGCAACACACACACACACACACACACGTACACGCACAAAATGTGGCGTTCAAAAGAAATGGGAAAGTTGCCTTGTCAGTCATTTTCCCATTAAAGTGTCCCCGAGATGAGAGATGACTTCCACAGTGAGATTACTATACAGCACAATGGGTGCCATTAATTGAGAGCGGAAGATAAGAGGTGGGGGCCTATGGAGACCATGGGGGGCGGGGGGGGGGGGCCCGGTGATACAGCTATTTCTATTTCTCTGAGATCAGAGGACAATATTACTTACCCCTCCCCACCCACTTGGAGAAATCCCGGCGGAAGAAAGTCATTCCCTGGAGTGTCTGGCCATCAGGAAGCCTCAACCTCTCAGTCCAGACTCCCCTCTGCCTCTGCTTTTCCCTTATCCGGGCGAGCATTATTCATTACCCGTACCTAATTGCAGACATAATGTGGTTATCGTACGCGTTACTCTCCGGGATAAATATTGTATAGCGCTGCGCTGAAATGCTGCTTGATACAATTAAAGTGGGGACGCTGTACTTAACTGTACCACTATATTTCCAATTAGGCTAGCTGCCTGTCCCGAATGAGCCGGTTCCATTTTAGTCTCATATTTGGAGGTAATGAAGAGAAAGGGAAACATTTTTGGACTGACGACTGGAATAGGTTTGATGACCTGCCGCGAGAGGTAGACTTTTATTTTTGGTACGTGTCTGTCCGTCAATCTACCTATGGATCTGTCTGTCTGCCTGTGTCTGTCACTGTCTGTCTGTCTCTATCTGTGTCTGTGTGTGTGTGTCTCTGTCTGTCTATCTGTCTGTCTGTCTATCTGTCTGTCTGCCTGTATCTGTCAGTGTCTGTCTGTCTGGGTCTCACTGTCTGTCTGTCTGTCTGTCTGTCTGTCTGTCTGTCTGTCTGCCTGTATCTGTCAGTGTCTGTCTGTCTGGGTCTCACTGTCTGTCTGTCTATCTGTGTCTGTGTGTGTGTGTCTCTGTCTGTCTATCTGTCTGCCTCTCTCTGTGTCTGTCTGTCTGTCTGTCTGTCTGCCTCTCTCTGTGTCTGTCTGCCTGTATCTGTCACTGCCTCTCTTGTGTCTGTCTGTCTGTCTGTCTGTCTGTCTGTCTCGCTGTCTCTGTGTCTGTCTCTGTCTGTCAGTGTCTGTTTGTGTCTATCTGTCCATCAATTTCTGTCTGTCTGTCTGTCTGTCTGTCTGTCTGTCTGTCTGTCTCACTGTCTCTGTGTCTGTATCTGTCAGTGTCTTTCTGTCTGGGTCTCACTGTCTGTCTGTCTCTATCTGTGTCTGTGTGTGTGTCTCTGTCTGTCTATCTGTCTACCTCTCTCTGTGTCTGTCTGTCTGTCTCGCTGTCTCTGTGTCTGTATCTGTCAGTGTCTTTCTGTCTGGGTCTCACTGTCTGTCTGTCTCTATCTGTGTTTGTGTGTGTGTCTCTGTCTGTGTTTGTGTGTGTGTCTCTGTCTGTCTATCTGTCTGCCTCTCTGTGTCTGTCTGTCTGTCTGTCTGTCTGTCTCTGTGTCTGTCTGTCTGTCTGTCTGTCTGTCTGTCTGTCTCGCTGTCTCTCTGTCTGTCTCTGTCTGTCAGTGTCTGTTTGTTTCTATCTGTCCATCAATTTCTGTCTGTCTGTCTGTCTGTCTGTGTGTGTCTGTCTGTAAGTCGACAACTCAGTAGAACAAAATGGCCGCAGCAGATGACATGAAACATGGCGGCAAGGTGGGCCATGGTCCACAGATGACCTGATTATATTGTGGAGGGAGCTGGGAGACGGACACGAATGGCTCAGTTGTTTTACATCCGTAACCTTGTCAACATTTGTTTGATTCACTTCAAATTAACACCGACATGTTTCTATTTCGAATATGTCTTTGTGCTGATGGCCATAATAAGGCATGTATTGTTTCGAAGGTCAGGGGTGGTCAAAGTTCTGGGGCACCATTGTCTCTCACACCCCTTTTCCACCGAGGCAATTGGACAGCTGCACAGTCGACTTGAGGCCTCATCCTCTGAGACGTGTGCAGACAGACAGTGATGTGAAGACGCGGCCCTCTGGCCAGCTGGAGAAGCAAAGCAGACCCTAGAAGGTTCACTGAGAAGCAGCACCAGACCAGAGCCAGAAGAAGGGCCCGGGGGGTGGGAAGGGGGTATAAGACCACCTTTCAAAACTGAAGTCGTTTTCTATAGAACTCCATTGTGGAACTATGTTCTGGGCTCATATTCAAAATTATCATTTTGCCTTCTGTCAACGGTAACAGGATGAAATTACGATATTGCCATGTACACGATGGTGTTGTCTAAACCAGTGGTTCTCAACCTTTTTGGGGTCCTGGACCCCCTGCGTATTTTTGATCTACCCTGAGGACCCCTCCACCTGATCTTGCGGGAGGGGGGTTGCAATTTGATAGAAACAGTAGAAACTGCATTTTAAATTGCAATATAGCATTTATTCACTATTTGGGGTGAAAATAAGAGCTTTCAGTTGTAACTTAGATATAGTTAACAAAACAGAATTCTTATGCAGTAACTTTCAGATATGTGTAACAAAACAGAATATGTATTCAGTAACTTTCAGATATATGTAACAAAACAGAATATATATTCAGTAACTTTCAGATATGTGTAACAAAACAGAATATATATTCAGTAACTTTCAGATATATGTAACAGAACAGAATATGTATTCAGTAACTTTCAGATATATGTAACATAACAGAATATGTATTCAGTAACTTTCAGATATGTGTAACAAAACAGAATATGTATTCAGTAACTTTCAGATATATGTAACAAAACAGAATATGTATTCAGTAACTTTCAGATATATGTAACATAACAGAATATGTATTCAGTAACTTTCAGATATGTGTAACAAAACAGAATATGTATTCAGTAACTTTCAGATACATGTAACAAAACAGAATATGTATTCAGTAACTTTCAGATATATGTAACAACAGAATTTTTATGCAGTAACTTTTAACAATGCAAACGGGAGCGAGAACTCTTATTAAAATACAATAAATGACACTTGTGAAACAGATGTAATTAGAGAAAAAAGTCCTGTTACCCTTTATAGTTTAGGTAGATAAAGGTCTCAGTCACATTTGAGTAAAATAATCCTATTTCTATAAATGTCATAGGATCTTTTATTTAAAGATGTTTCATTTTCACGGACCCCTTGCAATTACACCACGGACCACTAGGGGTCCGCGGACCCCCGGTTGAGAAACACTGGTCTAAATGACCTATCATTATTTAAGTATTTAAGTACTATTATTCACAAAACTCATTTTGGTTTGATATATACTTTACATTACCAAACTCTCTCTCTCTCTCTCTCTCTCTCTCTCTCTCTCTCTCTCTCTCTCTCTCTCTCTCTCTCTATATATATATATATATATGTGTGTGTGTGTGTGTGCATACTTTCTCCTACTCCTTTTTGAACGTGTAACATTTAATTTGTGCTGTTTATGGCTCATTTGTTTACTGAGTTTGTTGTATAGGTTTATTGTTCGTTTCAATTTAATATTATCGTTTTGTTTTTATCTGTATTTTTTTTTGGTTGTCTCTTTTTTACATGTTCCAAATGAATCAAATCAAATCTCACATGAAGGTCCCTATGAGTACTGTAATAATAACGTCCATGTAGCTCAGCAGCAGTGTAACTTAATAACAGCACTGGACCACAACAGCTCCCCAAGTGCACCGAACTCACTCACGTCTTCTTTCTGGAACGTGTTTAGTTTGGACTCGCTGTACATAATCACAGATCCTACACCTACAACCTTGCAGCACGAGTTGCTCGGAGGGCCGGTCATTAGTACATGTTCCACTGTTCTCTAACACCTCCTTCATCCTCGTGTTCAGTGCCTGTGCCTACTAGACGCAGTTGGGTTGGAGCGGGCTGGAGCTCATCCCAACAGAAATTGAGCAGAAGGTAAGGAGACACCCTGCCGATGTCGGCACTCCATCATCAGCTCCCAAACACAATCACTCACACTCCCATTCATGCCCACGGGCACCGTGGGGCCTCTGTGTGTGTGTGTGTGTGTGTGTGCATGTGTGGGCTGCAGGACAAACCAGAACAAAGCACATGAGGAGACCCAAGACACGTCTGCTATAAGACAAGCCTGCCAACCAGCAGGCCACAGAACGGCCTGACACAGGCTCAAAATTATAAATAAAATTACTAAAACCACAACCACATGGTTATTAATTCCATTCCGTGTCCTCAGCCAACTTTAAGTAATGATAATAATAATAATAATAATAATAATAATTGTATTTATATGACACTTGTTATGCCTTTTTTCAATTATGAATACTGAGAGCAGGGAAACATCTTGAAAGCAATATGTGACATAGCTATTTATCTACATTTTTATTTGGGCAGAGCCTGCCCAAGGCGTAAGCGAGCGAGGCCCCCTGCTGAACTCGATAAACAAAATACTGAAGATCTTCCATGGCTCAAGAGAGATTGAGTGGACTGGCACTTACAAGCATGAACAATAAAGTTGGCCGCCAGATCTCCTACAATGACGCCATAAATGGCTTCGCCTCCAGAAAAGCCGGGAAACAAAGATTTTAAGGGGTATGATTAATTAGAGCACTTTATTTTGGGACATTTTCTGAACCATTAGCACACCCTTTAACGCCATCGTTTTCCAAAAAGTGTTTATTCATCTACATATTCGTCAGTCTTTATTATTACGCCGTTAGATGTTTGAAGTTCCTCTGTTCATTGTACGTCGTTATTTAAGTTTCTATTTAATTCATTTAATATTGTCTGTTTTTGCATTTGCATTTTATGTAAGAAAATAATTTGTTTCTTTGTTGCTGTGCCGCGCTTTTGCACAGTTCAAAAGCAATTAAAACAGTTAACTTGTTCAGTAAATGCATCGTCTGCTGGTCTATTTTAAGACTTTCCAGCACAGTAGGAAGTCATGACAATGGTATGGTAACGAGCAAGCATGGACATAATATTGTCGGTGGTGGGAGGTGGGTTTAGCATGGGGGATGGGGTGGGGTGGGGTGGGGTATGGTGGGGTGGGGTCAAATCAAATTCTGCTTAGGGCCCCATAAAGCATTGGGCAGGCCCTGTATCTGGGACAGGACAATGTACATAAATCAATATTCGAAACAAATGTGAATGTACCCGAGTTAGCTAAGAGGCTAGTTTCCATCGGCAGTCCCTTTGCCTGGTGTTGTTTGGCATCCTAGGATAACACACACATAGCTACAAGCGTTTAGCTAGCTACAGTGCTTAGCACTTTAACCAGCTCCACTGTATTTTCGGTTACTGGCTTTAAAATTGTGACACGATGCCCTTATTTACAACATGTGCAGCCCATTTGTTCAGTGTTAGAATGAAGAAACCTCTTTATGTTGAACAGAGCCGTCCCCTCACACGCAAACTATACTGTCTTTTTAGTGTGAATTCATAATTTCATCAAATAATTTTTATATCCCGTGATTAATTTCATATTATCTCAGGCTTTTTGAAAAGCATTACTTTCCCTGAGCGTTTTTACTCACAATATCACGATGTACAAATCCCATTGTCGAGACACACAGCAATGCCAAGTGTGAATTGTTGTCAGTTATTGCCTACCGATACGGGGATCACCGGTTCGAGTCCCCGTGTTGCCTCCGGCTTGGTCGGGCGTCCCTACAGACACACTTGGCCGTGTCTGCGGGTGGGAAGCCGGATGTGGGTATGTGTCCTGGTCGCTGCACTAGCGCCTCCTCTGGTTGGTCAGGGTGCCTGCTGGGGGGGGGGGTAGTGTGATCCTCCCACGCGCTACCTCCCCCTGGTGAAACTCCTCACTGTCAGGTGAAAAGAAGCGGCTGGTGACTCCACATACTATATTGGAGGAGGCATGTGGTGGTCTGCAGCCCTGCCCGGATCGGCAGAGGGGGTGGAGGAGCAGCGACCAGGTCAGCTCGAAAGAGTGGGGTAATTGGCTGGATACCACTGGGGAGAAAATCCACCCCCCCCCCCAAAAAAAGGAGAGAGAGAGAGGAAAAACTCACTCCCAAAGGCCAAAACCAAGAGGTGATCAGTTGATGGTGGTGACGTTTTGACATAAGCGACTTGTCCTGACACGGCTGGGTGACTCGTCAGGCAGCTGAGAAGACAGAGGACATCAGCTTCACATGCTGAGCTGCGTTCACACCCTGCATGACGCAGATGGGCCTGAGCCATGTGGGAGGACCTCACTGGGGAATTGTGTCTCTATACCGCTTTATGGTGGAGAACAAACCCTCGTTAAAGGTGAGGCTACCGTCGCGTCATCGGAAATTGAATTGTATAAATTTGAAATTGTACAATCCGATTTGAGTTTGATTCCCTTTTTTTTTTTTTTTTTTAATGAGAACTTGAAACTGAATGTTAAGTGTTTTGAAAATAAATCCCGTCTCAACTATTTTCACGGTTCAACTTTTCTTTCAAGGTGAAGTCCAAATTAAATGCTCAGCACGCCTCCGCATTAAGTTCTTACCTTTCAGATCTGAGACACACTTAGAGGGACCTAGGAAAAGCAGCCGAGCAAAGATTTATTCAACCTCTTTTTCTACTTTATTTCCTGTCGCAGGAAATAAAGTAACTGGTGTAACTCAGCCAGAAGGGATGATGAACAGCCTCCCCTTTCACATTCAGTCAGATTTGTTTAAATGTAATAAAATTTGTGCACAACAGTGGTGACTTATAATTGTGTGTGTGCGCTCATCCGTTTAATATTTTGCTAACTCACTAGATTACTTGTACCATTCTATCTGAGATGAAGGAAACATGTATCCTAATAGAGTAAGTCACATAAAAAATGCACAATGTTTACAGAAAATATTGACAACATGCGCCACCTGCTAGGCTAAAGCAGTGCTGATGTAGTATTGCAAAACACAAGTTTTAGAAATGGGTCAAAAACACACGCAAATATCCCTTTTCATACGCATATGTGACCGTTTTATCAAAAATGCAAGCTCTAAATTGAGTGGCATGGTAAATCATGTAAACAGGAAGTACTGTGTCAATGTTCTCAGTGTGTTTGGCTTCTTCTTCTTCTGTGTATAAAGTAGCTGCTGAAGCCTCGGCTTAACACCTGAGCTCACCTCATCAGTCCCTTCCCCCTGACTGGCATGCCCTTGGTAACCTGCTCAGTGCAGTTCAGAAAACACCCTGGAAAGCAAACTAACACTGGGACTTTGTAGTTATAATGATGCATATGACAAGAGAGGAAGGGGATGGAGCTAAAAATGAGCACTTTGAAGGGGAAGAAGTCAAGATGAAGCAAGAACTGCAGCTGTATAAAGAAGCCCCACTAGCAGTCTGGATTCACCTGGCTTAGGCGGCAGTGTTTCATGATTACTGCAAGAAGTGTGGGCCAACTACCTCTATTAAATATTGATATCATAATATTAAATATGTAAAAAAAATGGAAATTTGTGTGTTTACCTTGTTTTAAAGACCTATTTCAGCGTCATCACGTGTGATCACCCAGTGCCACCAGTTTCATTAATTAAATAAAATCACTTGCAAAACACCACAACTGTGCCGTAAATAATTAGGACATCCTTTTAACCGTGTTCCCACTGGGTAAAGGGGATTCAAGCATCCACAATTCTGCCATAATTTGCCTCAGTGTCGAGAATAGCGGCCATTTCTGTTTTTTTCTTTTGCAACAAATATTTTTTTTAACAAATTCACATGAAGTAAAACACAGCCATCTTCAGCCACTTTCACACCTGCAGTGTCTAGTTCATCTGAAAAAAAACAACCCTGGAGTGGTTTCCGTCGTGACGCAGTTCATCTGAGTAGGCGAGAATGTTCCAGTCAAACTCAGGCGTGCAACAAATAAGCACTGTGGTCTGTCAAACTCAGGCGTGCAAAAAATAAGCACTGTGGACTGTCAAACTCAGGCGTGCAAAAAATAAGCACTGTGGTCTGTCAAACTCAGGCGTGCAAAAAATAAGCACTGTGGTCTGTCAAACTAAGGCGTGCCACAAATAAGCACGGTGGTCTGTCAAACTAAGGCGTGCAACAAATAAGCACTGTGGCCTGTTAAACTCAGGTGTGCAGCAAATAAGCAGTGTGGTCTGTTAAACTCAGGTGTGCAACAAATAAGCAGTGTGGTCTGTCAAACTCAGGCGTGCAGCAAATAAGCACTGTGGTCTGTTAAACTCAGGTGTGCAGCAAATAAGCACTGTGGTCTGTTAAACTCAGGTGTGCAGCAAATAAGCACTGTGGTCTGTCAAACTCAGGCGTGCAGCAAATAAGCAGTGTGGTCTGTCAAACTCAGGTGTGCAACAAATAAGCACGGTGGTCTGTCAAACTCAGGTGTGCAGCAAATAAGCACTGTGGTCTGTTAAACTCAGGTGTGCAGCAAATAAGCAGTGTGGTCTGTTAAACTCAGGCTTGCAACAAATAAGCACTGTGGTCTGTTAAACTCAGGTGTGCAGCAAATAAGCACTGTGGTCTGTTAAACTCAGGTAGGCAACAAATAAGCACTGTGGTCTGTTAAACTCAGGTGTGCAGCAAATAAGCACTGTGGTCTGTCAAACTCAGGCGTGCAAAAAATAAGCACTGTGGACTGTCAAACTCAGGTGTGCAACAAATAAGCACTGTGGTCTGTTAAACTCAGGTGTGCAACAAATAAGCAGTGTGGTCTGTTAAACTCAGGTGTGCAACGAATAAGCACTGTGGTCTGTTAAACTCAGGTAGGCAACAAATAAGCACTGTGGTCTGTTAAACTCAGGTGTGCAGCAAATAAGCACTGTGGTCTGTTAAACTCAGGTAGGCAACAAATAAGCACTGTGGTCTGTTAAACTCAGGTAGGCAACAAATACGCACTGTGGTCTGTTAAACTCAGGTAGGCAACAAATAAGCACTGTGGTCTGTCAAACTCAGGTGTGCAGCAAATAAGTACTGTGGTCTGTCAAACTCAGGTGTGCAGCAAATAAGTACTGTGGTCTGTTAAACTCAGGTGTGCAACAAATAAGCACTGTGGTCTGTTAAACTCAGATGTGCAACAAATAAGTACTGTGGTCTGTTAAACTCAGGTGTGCAACAAATAAGTACTGTGGTCTGTTAAACTCAGGTGTGCAACAAATAAGTACTGTGGTCTGTTAAACTCAGGTGTGCAACAAATAAGTACTGTGGTCTGTTAAACTCAGATGTGCAACAAATAAGCACTGTGGCCTGTCAAACTCAGGTGTGCAACAAATAAGTACTGTGGTCTGTTAAACTCAGGTGTGCAGCAAATAAGCACTGTGGTCTGTCAAACTCAGGTGTGCAACAAATAAGTACTGTGGTCTGTTAAACTCAGGTGTGCAGCAAATAAGCACTGTGGTCTGTTAAACTCAGGTGTGCAACAAATAAGTACTGTGGTCTGTTAAACTCAGGTGTGCAACAAATAAGTACTGTGGTCTGTTAAACTCAGGTGTGCAACAAATAAGTACTGTGGTCTGTTAAACTCAGGTGTGCAACAAATAAGTACTGTGGTCTGTTAAACTCAGGTGTGCAACAAATAAGTACTGTGGTCTGTTAAACTCAGATGTGCAACAAATAAGTACTGTGGTCTGTTAAACTCAGGTGTGCAACAAATAAGTACTGTGGTCTGTTAAACTCAGGTGTGCAACAAATAAGTACTGTGGTCTGTTAAACTCAGGTAGGCAACAAATAAGCACTGTGGTCTGTTAAACTCAGGTGTGCAACAAATAAGTACTGTGGTCTGTTAAACTCAGGTGTGCAGCAAATAAGCACTGTGGTCTGTCAAACTCAGGTAGGCAACAAATAAGCACTGTGGTCTGTTAAACTCAGGTGTGCAGCAAATAAGCAGTGTGCTCTGTTAAACTCAGGCTTGCAACAAATAAGCACTGTGGTCTGTTAAACTCAGATGTGCAGCAAATAAGCACTGTGGTCTGTTAAACTCAGGTGTGCAGCAACTAAGCACTGTGGTCTGTTAAACTCAGGCTTGCAACAAATAAGCACTGTGGTCTGTTAAACTCAGATGTGCAGTAAATAAGCACTGTGGTCTATTAAACTCAGGTGTGCAGCAAATAAGCACTGTGGTCTGTTAAACTCAGGTAGGCAACAAATAAGCACTGTGGTCTGTTAAACTCAGGTGTGCAGCAAATAAGCACTGTGGTCTGTCAAACTCAGGCGTGCAAAAAATAAGCACTGTGGACTGTCAAACTCAGGTGTGCAACAAATAAGCACTGTGGTCTGTTAAACTCAGGTGTGCAACAAATAAGCAGTGTGGTCTGTTAAACTCAGGTGTGCAACGAATAAGCACTGTGGTCTGTTAAACTCAGGTAGGCAACAAATAAGCACTGTGGTCTGTTAAACTCAGGTGTGCAGCAAATAAGCACTGTGGTCTGTTAAACTCAGGTAGGCAACAAATAAGCACTGTGGTCTGTTAAACTCAGGTAGGCAACAAATACGCACTGTGGTCTGTTAAACTCAGGTAGGCAACAAATAAGCACTGTGGTCTGTCAAACTCAGGTGTGCAGCAAATAAGTACTGTGGTCTGTCAAACTCAGGTGTGCAGCAAATAAGTACTGTGGTCTGTTAAACTCAGGTGTGCAACAAATAAGCACTGTGGTCTGTTAAACTCAGATGTGCAACAAATAAGTACTGTGGTCTGTTAAACTCAGGTGTGCAACAAATAAGTACTGTGGTCTGTTAAACTCAGGTGTGCAACAAATAAGTACTGTGGTCTGTTAAACTCAGGTGTGCAACAAATAAGTACTGTGGTCTGTTAAACTCAGATGTGCAACAAATAAGCACTGTGGTCTGTCAAACTCATGTGTGCAACAAATAAGTACTGTGGTCTGTTAAACTCAGGTGTGCAACAAATAAGTACTGTGGTCTGTTAAACTCAGGTGTGCAACAAATAAGTACTGTGGTCTGTTAAAGTCAGGTAGGCAACAAATAAGCACTGTGGTCTGTTAAACTCAGGTGTGCAACAAATAAGTACTGTGGTCTGTTAAACTCAGGTGTGCAGCAAATAAGCACTGTGGTCTGTCAAACTCAGGTAGGCAACAAATAAGCACTGTGGTCTGTTAAACTCAGGTGTGCAGCAAATAAGCAGTGTGCTCTGTTAAACTCAGGCTTGCAACAAATAAGCACTGTGGTCTGTTAAACTCAGATGTGCAGCAAATAAGCACTGTGGTCTGTTAAACTCAGGTGTGCAGCAACTAAGCACTGTGGTCTGTTAAACTCAGGCTTGCAACAAATAAGCACTGTGGTCTGTTAAACTCGGATGTGCAGTAAATAAGCACTGTGGTCTATTAAACTCAGGTGTGCAGCAAATAAGCACTGTGGGCTGTTAAACTCAGGCTTGCAACAAATAAGCACTGTGGTCTGTTAAACTCAGATGTGCAGTAAATAAGCACTGTGGTCTGTTAAACTCAGGTGTGCAGCAAATAAGCACTGTGGTCTGTTAAACTCAGGCTTGCAACAAATAAGCACTGTGGTCTGTTAAACTCAGATGTGCAGTAAATAAGCACTGTGGTCTATTAAACTCAGGTGTGCAACAAATAAGCACTGGTCTGTCAAACTCAGGCATGCAACAAATAAGCACTCTGGTCTACATAAAAGAGGTGCTCTCAGGAGCAGTTTGTTTCTGCTGAATAAGCTCCGTGTGTGCGTTTGGTTGCAAATTCTTGTTTCTTCTGATAAACAATATAAACTATTGTATTTATTGTATTAATAATTGACTACAGGAAGGTTAACTGACGGCACCACTGTCATGAACAATAGCCACATTTCTATCAAAATGTTAAGTAAATTTCAAGCTGGAATGCAACTCAGTTGTATATCCGTTAGCTTTTAGCTATTTAAATGATGTCCCTGTGCAGAGGACTACACAATTAAAAAATTAAGAAGAAAAACAAGAGAGGTGAGAAGCCTTTGCTATGGCCAAAAGTCCCCGAAAATATTTCCATCAGTCTGTATTACACCATCTCTATTGACATATCAACTTCCCTAACGTGAGCATGAAAACTTTACTGCAACATTTAGATTTCTCACAGGCTCAGTTGTCAAACTGGGGGAGTCTATAGACGTCCCTACGGTGAACTGAAGAGGTCCTTGTTTTGTTGCAACATTTGCAGTCTTCTGGACTCATACTTGTGTCTGATGGCAGTGGTCTTCTTTGGATTTCTTCTTTAGATGTTAGTCTTTTGCATTCATCTACAGAAACACAGCTTTTAATAAGTTTATAGCACATAAATATGTGCCATAAATGCTAAAATGAGAAGCATGTTTCGTGGTTTTAAGGGTATTCCTGGTATGAAATAATCTTCCCTGTCACCCACAAAATTACAGACCAGTAAGCAAAAGACATTAACAAGCACATGATACCAGTGTACAAAACTGGCTTCATTTTGATTGTGTGAGCACAAACCAACTGAGAAAGGTTACAATGTATGAATATCAGAAATTATTCAGATGGACTATCAAGCGAGAAAGCAACCTCACAGTACTAAAGAGCAACAGCAGGCTCTCCTTTTGGTCTGAGAGGAGCCAGCCAAGTGGGAAATGTAGACAGCTTGGGAGGTCCAGGGGCCATGCTCCCCTGAAGAAAATTTCAGCGAAAATGAGATAAATTTGGCAGTGTAAGGCACATACTGAGAGCTTTATATTATATTTTTTATTATTATGGAAATACAGCGCATTGTAAATAGCCCCTTCTGGTCAACATGTCTCACCTATACATCTATAATATGCACTACCTCTTTAAACCAGATGTGCAATACAAATGTTTGTGCAATACAATTGTAAATACACATTCAACTGCTGTATACTGATTATAATTATTGATGTTATTGTTGTAGCATAGCTATATAATATAGTATGTAGTTTTGAGGTGGCTGATCCGCATATACTTCCTGCATATACTTTGAATGTTGGCACTATGAGTGGTAAAGGGAGAGAGCTTTCTGATGTGATGGAGAGAAGGAAGGTAGATATACTGTGTGGCCAAGAGACCAGGGGGAAGGGGAGTTAAGGCCAGGGGGATCGGAGGTGGGTTCAAACTCTTCTACCATCGTGCGGATGGAAGGACAAATGGGGTAATTCTGAAGGAAGAGTATGTCAAGAGTGTGTTGGAGGTGAAGAGCATGTTGGACAGAGTGATGAGTATGAAGCTGGAAATCTAAGGTGTGTTGATGAATGTTATCGGCACATATGCCCTAGCAAGTTGGGTGTGAGATGGAAGAGAAAGAAAAATTCTGGAGTGAGTTAGATGATGTGGTGTACCCAAAGGAGGAGAGTGGCGATGGAGCGGACTTCAACGGACATATTGGTGAAGGGAACAGAGATGATGAGGAGGTGATGGGTAGGTACAGTGTCAAGGAGAGAAATGTGGAAGGACAGATGGTGGTGAATTTTGCAAAAAGAATGGAAATGGCTGTGGTAAATACATATTTCAAGAAGAGGGAGGAACACAGGGTGATTTATAAGAGTGGAGGAAAATGCACACAGGTGGACTATATCTCATGCTGGAGGTGCGATTTGAAAGAGATTGGAGACTCCAAGGTGGTGACAGAGGAGAACGTAGCTAGGCAGCATCGGGTGATGGTCTGTAGGATGACTTTGGAAATGGAAGAGAGTGAAGGCAGAGCCAATGATCAAATGGAGGATGCTGAAGAAAGAAGACTGTTTTGTGGAGTTCAGGGAGGAGTCAAGGTGGGCACTGATCGTACTGAAGAGTTATTGGATGGCTGGGAAACCACTGCAGAAATAGTGAGGGAGACATCTAGGAAGGTACTTGGTGCGTCATCTGGTGTGTCATCTGGACAGAAGAAGGAAGACAAGGAGATCTGGTGGTGGAATGAGGAAGTACAGTAAACAGAGGATGATCTTGGCAAAGAAGAAGTGGGATAATCAAAGAGATGAAGAGAGTACACAGGAGTACAAGGAGCTGCAGTGTAAAGCGAAGAGAGAGGTGGCAAAGGCAAAGGAAAAGCCATATGGCGAGTTGTATGAGAGGTTAGACACTAAGGAAGGAGAAAATAACTTGTACCGATGGCTAGACAGACAGACCGAGCTGGGAAGGATGTGCATCCGGTTAAGGCGATGAAGGATAGAGATGGAAATGTGCTGACAAGCAAGAAGAGTGTGTTGAGAAGGTGGAAGGTATACTTTGAGGGGCTGATGAATGAAGAAAATGAGAGAGAGAGAGAGAGAGAGAGAGAGAGAGAGAGAGAGAGAGAGAGAGAGAGAGAGAGAGAGAGAGAGAGAGAGAGAGAGAGAGAGAGAGAGGGTGGATGATGTGGGGATAGTGAATCAGGAAGTGCGGTGGATTAGCAAAGAGGAAGTGAAGGCAGCTATGAAGAGGATGAAGAGTGGAAAGGCAGTTGGTCCAGATGACATGCCTGTGGAGGCATGGAGATGTTTAGGAGAAATGGCAGTGGAGTTTTTGACTAGATTGTTTAACACAATCTTGGAAAGAGAGAGGATGCCTGAGGAGTGGAGAAGAAGCATACTGGTACTGATTTTCAAGAATAAGGGCGATGTGCAGAACTGTAGCAATTACAGAGTTGAGAGGCCAATCAGAGTAGCGGAAGCTAGGTTAAGAGGAGAGATGATGATTAGCGAGCAGCAGTATGGGTTCATGCCATGAAAGAGCACCACAGATGTGATGTTTGCTTTGATAATGTTGACGTAGAAGTACAGAGAAGGTCAGAAGGAGTTACATTTTATCTTCGTGGATTTAGAGAACACGTATGACAGGGTGCCGAGAGAGGAGGTGTGGTATTGTATGAGGAAGTCAGGAGTTGCGGGGAAGCATGTAGGAGTGGTGCAGGATATGTATGAGGGCAGTGTAACAGTGGTGAGGTGTGTGGTTGGAATGACAGATGGGTTCAAGGTGGAGGTGGGATTACATCAAGGATCGGCTCTGAGCTCTTTCTTATTTGCAATGGTGATGGACAGGTTGATGGATGAGATCAGGCAGGAGTCTCTGTGGAGTATGATGTTGGCGGATGACATTGTGATCTGTAGCGAGAGTAGGGTGCAGGTTGAGGAGAGCCTGGAGAGGTGGAGGTATGCGCTGGAGAAAAGAGGAATGAAAGTCAGTAGGAGCAAGACAGAATACATATGCATGAATGAGAGGGAGGACAGCAGAATGGCGAGGATGCAAGGAGTAGAGGTGAAGGTGGATGAGTTTAAATACTTGGGGTCGACTGTCCAAAGTAACGGGGAGTGCAGAAGAGAGGTGAAGAAGAGAGTGCAGGCAGGGTGGAGTGGGTGGAGAAGAGTGTCAGGAGTGATTTTCGACAGTAGGTTACCAGCAAGAGTTAAAGGGAAGGTTTACAAGATGGTTGTGAGACCAGCTATGTTGTATGGTTTGGAGACAGTGGCACTGGTGAAAAGACAGGAGGCGGAGCTGGAGGTGGCGGAGTTGAAGATGCTAAGATTTTCACTGGGAGTAACGAAGAAGGACAGGATTAAGAACGAGAAAATTAGAGAGACAGCTCAGCTTGGACAGTTTGGAGACAAAGCGTGAAGCAGGATTTAAATGGTTAAATGGGTCTTCTGTTTTGTTTTGTTTTTTTTTGTGTGAGTGATGTCTGCAAGTGCTAGAAGCTGCTGTGTACCGGAGTCAAATTCCTCATGTGCATAGGCCGACGTGGTCAATAAAGTTGATTCTGACTCTGATGTGATTTGATTTTACTACACCCTGTCACGTTTCTTTTATGTAAAGACTGCCTTGTTTGCTCCATCAAAATAATTGGTTATTATGTTATATCGAGCTAAAAAAAAAGAAAGTAACAACAACAAGCGTAAGCCTAAGCCAGATAACATCAATATAACTGTCACATTATACCCTGTCTAACTTTTAGTCAAACCCAAATCGATCCGCTCCTTCCACGCTCTTTTACACATGCACAAAATCAATCTCTCCCTCTCTCTCTCTCTCAAATGCATGTTTGCTCTCATCTGCGATGTGTGAGAGCTTTAACGTAAAGGCTTTTATTGTCAAGGCAAAGGACTGGAACTTGACTTACAAACAAGTATTGCAATTTGCCTCCTATATAAGTGCACTATTTATACTAGGATTGGCCTAACGGATGACGCTATAATGACAATAATGTTGTGATGATTGTGTTTCATATTTATTTTGGATGCTGTAATGCAACACACTCACGGTAAAACCTGCTGTTTCTGCTTAAAATAGTTTTAAAAAAAGGTTAACCTGTTGCGCCGTCAAGCACATTGCGTTAGTAAACTACTGTTGCATGCCGACCGTGATTTGTTGCACTGATAAAAGTTGTAAACGGAGACAGATAATGGAAAAAGTAATGGCGGTCTTGCTCGATTTGAGTTGATGGTACTGCAATATGTAGCAGAAAAGCAGTCACCATGACGACATCAATAAAGCTAAGAGTTTGAAACAAGGTTTTCAAGAAAGGAGCCAACCCATACATAATTAGCGGGCATGCTGCCTCGTTTAAGAAAACAAGCCATTCTCAACTATGCAATGCTAACAACATGGCACCGGTCAAATGGTAAGTTAGCTTACGTGTGCTGCATTGGCATTTAATCGCCAATGTTGTATTCCAGTGCTTGATGGTTTGATTCATATTCACGTTCTAATGCATTGGCGGGAAAGGTACAAATCATATCCGCAGACCTGTCTTCAGCCAAGAGAAGATCAGCTGCTCTCGCTGCAGGGGGTCTGTCAGTAACACCACCACATGCACAACGCTGCACAGAGGGCACTGACGGGCTCACACTGGTTTCCCGTTACAGCCACCACAGCAGATCCTCTGATCCGCTGTGGTGCTCAGAGGAGCAACAAATGCAAATCGGGAACACAGAAGATCACTGTTTCCAATACTTCGAGACTTTGGCTTAAGAGCCGGCGGCCAGCACAACTGCAGAAAAATGGCAACAATAGCCGTTGTTGCCATTTTTCTCCACACACAAGCACATGTGTTGGGGTCGCTTGTGTGTGTGTGTGTGTGGTGTAACCTCGCAAACTGCTGGACCCAGCAGCCTAACATATTGTTTTGTGCACAGTTATGACTGTATGATGAAGAACCTCTCGTGGTTGCTGTGACTCAAAACCTTTGAAGAACGCTTGTGCTCGCTATCGCCACTCCCTCTCTTCATTCAGTCTCTAGTCAACCACGTATATATATATATATATATATATATATATATATATATATATATATATATATACACACACACACATAAGCAAACAAGTGAACAAACACCTTATTTACCCAAGTTATCTGCCTCCAACACGTCTTTATTATTATTATTATTATTATTATTATTATTATTAAGCAGCCTGGTCTGCTGGGCCTTGTGGGCCCAGGGACCACGGCCCTGCCAGGAGCTGCGCCTGAAAAGGAAGCACCGAGGGCAGTCTCACAGGACGTAGAAGCGGGGCCGGCTAAGCTAACTGCTAGCCCATGCAGACAGGCAGTTCCAACAATCACCCTGGCTGGCGTTGGCTCTCTTGCACAGTGATTTTTTATTTATTTATTTTTTTGGATATGTTGGATATGTTTTTGTAGTTTTTTTTAAGTTTGTGTTGCACTGCTGTGGGAAACAATATTTTGTTCCTGATTATCAATAATAATAACAAAATAATATCGTCAGCATCGTCACTTTTGTTGCTGCTGTTATTCTTATAATTGAAATTATGTTTGATCATCATCGCCTTCTCTTTCTGACTGTTAATCGTTCGTCAGTCCCGTTAACATTTAGCCGTGTGTGGTCCTGTCCTGTATTATCGATGCTGCGCCCGTGTCGTTGTTCTTACCGATGTTTCCAGCCTTCTTATCCTTTCCTTTTCGTCTTTGTGAGACAACTTTGGGTGTTCATCCTCCTCTCCAGGAGGCATCAAACCAAGCATGTAATTATAAATGTAAATGAAACCAAAGTTGTATTAATTTACATTTATAAAGGACAGGGTGGTGGTGGGGGGTGGGGGTGGTGCAGGCCATAAAAAAAGGACACGGTGGGGTACAATATATATCAATGTTGGTGGTATAAAAACCATCACATATGTCACACATTTCCAACACATCACCGACCTGCTTTGCTTTAGTAGAGATTTTGACAGCAGAGCCTTACAAAACATGTGTGAAACTCCAGTTTTGATTTTGAACCGTACTAATATAAACCCCCCGAGCAAACCACCTGCACGCGGAGAAAAGCTTTCAGCGTAGACCTGTGCGCTCGCATGCCACGCTCTGCACGCCGTTTCTGACGAGCAACCGAATATGACAACAGAAGTTGAAAAATAACTATCGTTTCTCATTTTCATGAAAGTGGGACTCCCAATTTGTTGTTCTTCCGTGCCTCTTGAAATGGCAACATCATGATAACGAACCCAAAAAATCACATGGCTTGTTATGAAGATAAATGAGCCCTGAGGCCAAACGTTCCACTGTTAAAACAAATTGACTATGGATAACAAGAAGGGAAGAAGGATGAGCTCTTCTTTGGAGAGCAACGCTTTGCAGAACAAAGTGGATGCTCGCACCATGTGACCATCTCTCTCTCTCTCTCTCTCTCTCTCTCTCTCTCTCTCTCTCTCTCTCTCTCTCTCTCTCTCTCTCTCTCTAATACAATGTTTTTGCCAAGACGATGACTGCTAGCGTTTCACTCATCAGATTTCCATGGGATTTGAATATTGTTTGGTTGCGCAGAAAAGAAATGTCTTTACAATTCAATAAAACTTTCCTTTTCTGTTTTGGTAAATGGAAATTGTTCAATAAAAGTTCTTCTTATATTTTGCATGTTTCGGTGGTGCTTTTTTTTGGGTCGTATTTGGTGGCGCAGTGGTTAGCACTGTCCCCTCACAGCAAGGAGGTCCTGGGTTCAACCCTTGGCGGGGGGGGTCATCCCAGGTCGGACTCTGTGTGGAGTTTGCATGTTCTCCCCATGTTTCTAGGGCAGTGTTTCTCAACCGGGGGTCCGCGGACCCCTAGTGGTCCGTGGTGTAACTGCAAGGGGTCCGTGAAAATAAAATATCTTTAAAAAAAAGATCCTATGACGTTTATAGAAATAGGATTATTTTACTCAAATGTGACTGAGACCTTTATCTACCTAAACTGTAAAGGGTAACAGGACTTTTTTCTCTAATTACATCTGTTTCACAAGTGTAATTTATTGTATTTTAATAAGAGATCTCGCTCCCGTTTGCATTGTTAAAATTTACTGCATAAAAATGCGGTTGTTACATATATCTGAAAGTTACTGAATATATATTCTGTTTTGTTACATATATCTGAAAGTTACTGAATACATATTCTGTTTTGTTACATATATCTGAAAGTTACTGCATAAGAATTCTGTTTTGTTAACTATATCTAAGTTACAACTGAAAGCTCTTATTTTTGCCCCAAAGAGATAATAAATGCTATAATGCAATTTAAAATGCAGTTTCTACTGTTTCTCTCAAATTGCAACCCCCCTCCCCCAAGATCAGGTGGAGGGGTCCTCAGGGTAGATCAAAAATACGCAGGGGGTCCAGGACCCCAAAAAGGTTGAGAACCACTGCTCTAGTGGGTTTTCTCCGGGTGCTCCGGTTTCCCCCACCATCAGAAAGACATGCATGTTAGGGTGACTACCCCTTGTCTGTGCCCCTGACCGAGGCATGGTAAGACGAACTGGAGTTGGTCCCCGGGTGCTGCGCGGTGGCTGCCCCCTGCTGCTAGCTACACAGCTAGCATGGGTAAAATGCAGAGTATGAATTTCCCTATAGGGATCATTAAAGTATATCAAAATAAAAAAAAAGATGTCAAAAACAGTTATCAAATATGGAAATATTTACCAGTATTGTATCAACGACTGATATTTTGAGATTGTGACGTACACAGTGTACATGACTGCAACTCTCTGCACTCTCGAAACGTTTGTATATGGGGGGGGTGGGGTTCAAAGTTTAACCAATCGGAGCATTGGATGCAATGCATGCTGCATATTTCAGTGCATGATTTCACATGGCAAAAATCTGTTCCCCCTTAACTCAACTGCAGAAGCGTGCACTTTAAACCTTTTTTTCCACGATAACGCGAATACCCCATGAAACTGTCAAAACGACAACGGCTCAGGCGGGTTTGATTTGATGCACCAATCTTGTGTGGCGGTCAAGAAGTACGAAAAATAAACCTTGTTTCCACCACCCTTTATCATGGGTTCTCTCAACCCACAACCCCAGCTTCTCCACACAAAGCAAGCATACATCTATTTTCTCAGTAATTAAAAAGGCATTTGAAAATCTGGCATTTCCACTGTGCTTTTTTTTTTGACCAGCAATTTACAGCAAACATCTGATGGAAACATCTTTAAGAGTTATTTGCTAGGAGGGCTGACAATTAAACGATCTGTAAACAGGTTTTGAACACACTCGGTGTGCTGTCTTGATGCATGCTCAATAATCCAGGTGAGGAAGTCACGGAGAGGTGAATCGGTTCATCTGGACACAACGTTTATCGAGAGAGACGTTTCACCACTCATCTAAGTGACCTCTCCAGGCTCAGCTGACCGCAGGCCTCCCCACCCTTATAAACAACACAGCTGCATAACGACCGAAACCAACGATGGGTTTCATATGCACATTGTCTAGGTCATTCACTAGAGTTTCAATGAGGACACGTTAAATGCTACCCTGTCAATCAGAATCGTGTTTGCATGCTGTCTCATATCACACTGGAATTGGTGTTAATGTCCGTTGTGTACACACTTGGCGACTCTGCACCTCCCGAGCAAGGACATCCGTTTCCTCCTGGGAGAAACCTTTCTGTCTCAGCCGGCCTGGACTTCCGCCGTCCATTACGAAACTGGCAGTTCGCCATGACAGAGAACGTGCCCCTTTAAAGCAGGGATGGGGGTAACATGATCCAGAAAGGGCCAGTGTGGGTGCGGGTCATCGTTCCGACCAAGCAGTCACAGACCTGAGTCTACAAAATCAATGTCCTTAGCACGGACTATTGGGTTGACTAACAGAACAGAGTGTGTAACTGCTTCGTTGGGACAAACACTTGCACCCACACCGGCCCTTTCTGGATCATGTTATCCATCCCTGATTTAAAGAGAATGATTTGATTGGCCATAATTGAAGACCCCCCCACCACCACCGCCACCAACACCACCATCACTCCTACTGATACTTTATTCCTTCCAGTCCAAACCTTTTACAACTGTGCATCTGTTACGCCTGATTACCGCCGGTGCAGCATGTCCCGGATTAGCAAAACAATTTGGCCACACCTTAGATCGATTTGTGCCATGAGCTAGTGCCAGCGCCTTCGACTGCGCTATGACCTGGAAACTAGAGTCCATTGTCTTCAAATATCATATGGGTCAACAACAGGGGTAGTCATTGAGAATGTTCAAATTACAATTCCACGCATTTCCCAGTCAGATAGCTCAAATCTGTCAAAACAGAGGTGTGCTATTAAACTGCAGTAGCCACATTACTGCATTACTATTAAACTGCAGTATCCACATTACTGCATTACTATTAAACTGCAGTATCCACATTACTGCATTACTATTAGAGTAGCCACATTACTGCATTACCAACAAACTGCAGTAGCCACATTACTGCATTACTATTCAACTGCAGTATCCACATTACTGCATTACTATTAGAGTAGCCACATTACTGCATTACCAATAAACTGCAGTAGCCACATTACTGCATTACCAGTAAACTGCAGAATCCACATTACTGCATTACTATTAAACTGCAGTATCCACATTACTGCATTACTATTAAACTGCAGTATCCACATTACTGCATTACTATTAAACTGCAGTATCCACATTACTGCATTACTATTAAACTGCAATAGCCACATAACTGCATTACTATTACACTGCAGTATCCACATTACTGCATTACTATTACACTGCAGTATCCACATTGCTGCATTACTATTAAACTGCAGTATCCACATTACTGCATTACTATTACACTGCAGTATCCACATTACTGCATTACTATTACACTGCAGTATCCACATTACTGCATTACTATTAAACTGCAGTATCCAAATTACTGCATTACTATTAAACTGCAGTAGCCACATTACTGCATTACTATTAAACTGCAATATCCACATTACTGCATTACTATTCAACTGCAGTATCCACATTACTGCATTACTATTCAACTGCAGTATCCACATTACTGCATTACTATTACACTGCAGTATCCACATTACTGCATTACTATTAAACTGCAGTATCCACATTACTGCATTACTTTTACACTGCAGTATCCACATTACTGCATTACTATTACACTGCAGTAGCCACATTACTGCATTACTATTAAACTGCAGTATCCACATTACTGCATTACTTTTACACTGCAGTATCCACATTACTGCATTAATATTACACCGCAGTAGCCACATTACTGCATTACTATTAAACTGCAGTATCCACATTACTGCATTACTTTTACACTGCAGTATCCACATTACTGCATGCTGAACTCGAGCATGAAATAGTAGAGTTTTTCCCCGTTCTCCGTAGAGTTCTGACATTTGGATCTTGAAATATCTGCCCAATATAGTGTAAAGAACTAAAGTCCAAATGTTTTCCCATCCATATGATTTGACTCTTGAGCAAATGAAAACAAGAAAACCCTGTCAGACTGCTCGCGCTCCAAGGGTACACTGAGTTGCGTAGTGTAAACGGCGGTTTGAAGAAGAACGCTACGCTTTCCCCCCTTTCCCCCCACAACGCTTTAAAGATGGACACGCGCAGCCTGTAAAACAGGGGTCCCCAATTACTGTTCACAGCGGGCCACTTTTAAAACCACGGGCCACTCAACCTCCAGCAGCATGTTGTTCATTAGTTTGTTTCGGTGTCGATACGTTGCAGGTATTATAATTTAAACAGATATTTTTCATCTATTTTTCGATATATTACTAGTCGTACTTTTACTAAGAAATTAATTTTTTTTTTTTTTTGGGTAGGGAAATAAAAAAAACGTCCTTCTGGCATTTCTCCCAAAACTCCCGCGGCCCATAAATCAACTCGTCGCGGGCCGGACGTGGCCTGCGGGCCGCCTATTGGGGACCCCTGCTGTAAACGGCACGGCTCTTTAAATATGGACGCGCGCCAACCGCCGCAGTTGAAATGAAAAAAATGAAAACGAGAAAGACCACAGGAAGGGGGGGGTGTGTGTGTTGCGGTGCCTAATCAGCGCGGCGCGGTACAGGCCACCGCGCGCGGTCTGCGTGGTGCAGCGTGTCACCGTCAGAACGGCGTAATTGGTGCGCGGATACCCGCAATTAATAAGGGTCATTGTCAACTAATTGGGCGGCTGTCGTTACACCGCACGGCTCGAGACTCGTTCGTTTAACCCGTTTACAGAGCGCAGGCTTTCCCGGCTGCCCCAACCCCCCCCCCCCCCCGCGACGAACGGGGAGCGGCGCAGCGCCCCCTACCGCTTCTCGGGAGTGCAAACTGGTCACCGCAAAACAAGGGGAAATTTTCCAAAAAAGACGTTGACGTCAGAGCGATCTGACGTCCCCCGTCTCCTCAGAGCCCAGATCTACCCCCTACCTCGGGCCCCCCGCTAATGATCTCTGACAGACTGACAAGGCGCCTCTTCTGAGAGCTCGCGTGGCAACAGGTGGGCGTATCGATCAGGCCAGCTCTGAATAGCATCCAGCCGATGCATATTTTATTAGTGTGCACAAAGCGAAACAGACGCAGAACAATCTAATTTCCGAGCACTTGCACACGCACAGGAAACGAGGCACATCTCAGCTGAGATCACAGAGGGGTGGGGGGGTGGGGGGCGGGGGGGGGCCGGGAACGAGTGAAAGGAGCGGGGAAACGTGATAAATATGCTACATAACGCGAGCAGACGTTTCCTTTAAGGCCCTGCTTTAAAAGGGAAAATGACACAAAGGGGTCACCGTCGTTCGACGCGACTTAATTATCCCGAAAATTACCCCGGCACTCTCGGCCGCACGGACATAAAGAGCCCCGGCTCCCAACAAATAAAACCCTGTGGGGGGGGTGGGGGGGTGGGATGCACCACACTTCCACGCCGTCGCGGGGAGTGTAGGGACCCCAGCTCCGGCTGGAAACGTGTAGGAATTTCCTCCTGGACGCAACACTTTCAATATCTAAGCAAAGACGTTCCAAGGTGATTCCTGGCAAGATTGGGATCCGGGGACCTATTGACTTTGCTCATTATTAATTCAGTTTCCAGCTCGCAGGGGCCGCAGTATCGTTTCAGAGGCAGAGATGAGAAGAAAAAGGTGCAGCCGGAGGAGCGCGCATCGCCCCGGCGTCTCTCTCCGCCCGGCTGCCAGTGCCCATACTAAGATGATGGAGGTCGCAGATAACACGCGCGTGCGGGGGTGCGGCGGGGGGGGGGTCAAGGAAGAGTGCCAGTGGGAGGCCGAACGTGTTGTTTGTCTGCGACAATGAACCGCAACAGTAGTTTTCAAATGTGTAGCATCTCGCGAAAATAAACATGGCTAGAGAGAAGATGCAAGCAAGATATGGAGGGAGAATATTCCAGCTGGCTCCCGAACTTTCTTATCGCTCAGGAGAATGAATTAGTTACCGTCCCAAACAGCGCAGCCGAGGCTCGTTTCACAGTAGGAGCCTGAACACAGTATGATGCAACACATGACTGCAATTGAGAAGACGCTACTATCAGCGGTTCAAAATATCACTAAATGAAGTTTTGCCCCACCTCCCCCCCCAATTGTATCTGGCCAATTACCCCACTCTTCCGAGCCATCCCGGTCTCTGCTCCACCCCCTTCTGCCGATCCGGAGAGGGCTGCAGACTACCACGTGCCTCCTCCGACACATGTGGAGTCGCCAGCCGCTTCTTTTCACCTGACAGTGAGGAGTTTCACCAGGGGGGGGGGGGGGCGCAGCGCGTGGGAGGATCACGCTATTCCTCCCCCTCCTGCCCGAACAAGCGCCCCGACTGTTGTGACTTCTCTTATGTACACGATTGTAGTGTTACTATTCGTGGGTTACTAACTTAATCACTAATATATATATATATATATATATATATATATATATATATATATATACACTACCGTTCAAAAGTTTGGGATCACCCAAACAATTTTGTGTTTTCCATGAAAAGTCACACTTATTCACCACCATATGTTGTGAAATGAATAGAAAATAGAGTCAAGACATTGACAAGGTTAGAAATAATGATTTGTATTTGAAATAAGATTTTTTTTACATCAAACTTTGCTTTCGTCAAAGAATCCTCCATTTGCAGCAATTACAGCATTGCAGACCTTTGGCATTCTAGCTGTTAATTTGTTGAGGTAATCTGGAGAAATTGCACCCCACGCTTCCAGAAGCAGCTCCCACAAGTTGGATTGGTTGGATGGGCACTTCTTTGAGCAGATTGAGTTTCTGGAGCATCACATTTGTGGGGTCAATTAAACGCTCAAAATGGCCAGAAAAAGAGAACTTTCATCTGAAACTCGACAGTCTATTCTTGTTCTTAGAAATGAAGGCTATTCCATGCGAGAAATTGCTAAGAAATTGAAGATTTTCTACACCGGTGTGTACTACTCCCTTCAGAGGACAGCACAAACAGGCTCTAACAGGTACTATTTAATGAAGATGCCAGTTGGGGACCTGTGAGGCGTCTGTTTCTCAAACTAGAGACTCTAATGTACTTATCTTCTTGCTCAGTTGTGCAACGCGGCCTCCCACTTCTTTTTCTACTCTGGTTAGAGCCTGTTTGTGCTGTCCTCTGAAGGGAGTAGTACACACCGGTGTAGGAAATCTTCAATTTCTTAGCAATTTCTCGCATGGAATAGCCTTCATTTCTAAGAACAAGAATAGACTGTCGAGTTTCAGATGAAAGTTCTCTTTTTCTGGCCATTTTGAGCGTTTAATTGACCCCACAAATGTGATGCTCCAGAAACTCAATCTGCTCAAAGAAGTGCCCATCCAACCAATCCAACTTGTGGGAGCTGCTTCTGGAAGCGTGGGGTGCAATTTCTCCAGATTACCTCAACAAATTAACAGCTAGAATGCCAAAGGTCTGCAATGCTGTAATTGCTGCAAATGGAGGATTCTTTGACGAAAGCAAAGTTTGATGTAAAAAAAATCTTATTTCAAATACAAATCATTATTTCTAACCTTGTCAATGTCTTGACTCTATTTTCTATTCATTTCACAACATATGGTGGTGAATAAGTGTGACTTTTCATGGAAAACACAAAATTGTTTGGGTGATCCCAAACTTTTGAACGGTAGTGTATATATATATATATATATATATATATATATATATATATATATATATATATATATATATATATATATATATATATATATATATATATATATATATATATATATAAGTACACGGAGACCAGGATGCGGCACAAGTCTGATCTTTACTGACGGAGA
This sequence comes from Lampris incognitus, assembly GCF_029633865.1. Taxonomy (NCBI): domain Eukaryota; kingdom Metazoa; phylum Chordata; class Actinopteri; order Lampriformes; family Lampridae; genus Lampris; species Lampris incognitus. The sequence continues at coordinate 43,417,897 of NC_079221.1, forward strand.
CATCACACACTACTAGGCTCGACCAGCGTATTACAGAACTCAGTAGTGGTGACAGTCCAACACAATCGAGCACCGAGTGCTCGATCCAACACACCACATCCCTCTTTTCCAACTGAGATGTGGCCTACTCATCAGTTGCTTCAACAGTAGACCCTTTACCGAACCGTTAACACTATGGCATTAACACTGAACAAGTCACCGACCGACCAGAGGAGGCGCTACTGCGGCGACCAGGACGCATACCCACATCCGGCTTCCCACCCGCAGACACGACCAATTATGTCTGTAGGGGCGCCCGACCAAGCTGGAGGCAACGCGGGGATTCGAACCGGGGATCCCCGTGTTGCTAGGCAACGGAATAGACCGCCGCGCCACCCGGACGCCCATCGTTAAATGAAGTTTGATGAGTTTCCTGTCTCTCATTAAAATACCTGTCGGGTTAGTTGTTGGCGATGCATTATGAAGACCGCGACAACAGCTGCCACCAGAAAAATACATGTTTCACGGGAATCGCAGAGCTTTGACACTGGACATTGAAGCGGCCCACTTGCTGCGCTGACTTAACATTAATCAGGAGAACATATCACAGGGAATTGCGAGGCACTGCTCTCCCCGGCCTCTGGCTATTATAGCCACCGAACAGCAAACAAACAATGCAATCTCAGCCCGCTGTGATAAAAAAAAGGTGCGGTACCTAACGACTGGCCCGAACAGTCTGTCAACAGATCCATAAAGTGTTATTACAGGTAGATAAAACAATACCGATAGCAAGGGGGTAGGGTCACTGCTGTAAATACCCATCAGGATTTCTTCCAAGACCCCGTTTTGGCCACAGGACTAACCTTTTACTCCTAATAAACTACGGCGTACACGACAGCCCATACTCCCCTGCTCCTCTCAGGGTTGCCTCGTGGTCCATTGCTCCAGCATCAGATGATAAACTGCTGAAATCTTCTATTAAGCCCTACCTCCAGGAGCAGGAGTCCCAGGGAAAACAATGAACAACTCTGAGGCCCGCGAGGTTGCGATACAAAACAGCGAGGTCAGTTGGAGAGAAAGGAAGAAACTTTCAAGATAATTACTCAGTGGAGGATTAAACAGCTCGGCTCGGGGACAGGTTCACAACCACTGATGCTCATCTAAAGGACGAGATTTTGACAATCCCCAAAGTGATACTGTGGACAACTGAGAACTCGGAAATGTTTACTCAATATCTTGACGGATGCTCAATAATCCAGGTAAGAAAATCAAAGAAGGTCGAATCAGCTCATCTGGATACAATGTTTATTGACAGATACATTTTGTATCTGTCAATAAACATTGTATCCAGATGAACTGATTCGACCTTCTTTGATGACTGATAAAACATATCCGTCAATAAACATTGTATCCAGATGAGCTGATTCGACCTTCTTTGATGACTGATAAAACATATCCGTCAATAAACATTGTATCCAGATGAGCTGATTCGACCTTCTTTGATGTTTACTGAATAATTCATCTATATTGTAACCTGTCACGCAACAAGATATTCAGTCGAAGATACTTTTCTTGAAAAAGATAGTAGAGGTTAAAAGAGATTTATGATAAGATTTACCATATCACGGTAAACTTAAAGGTTATGAAAGTGCCATCCGATACGTAAAACGGTATGAAAAATAAAACTCCAATGAGTGCTTATACACCAATAAGAACAATAAAAAAAAACTAAAATGTAGGGACTGATTGAATCAAAGGTAAGTTTAGTAGCAATGCCACCACCGTAGGGTTGGTTGACCTCTGCGCTACCTAGTAAATGGTATGACATGAGCACAATGTAACCCAAGAGAAGTAGTCCATCACTGCTTGTCTGCAGATTAATGGCTGAAAATGTCACAGTGAATAAGGTCACGCGCCAAGAGGCCTGGCTATGAAGAGATGTCTGAACACTCTGTGTCTCGAGTTGCACTTCTATGGTCCAGTGAGAAGCCAAATGTGTTGCTGTCAACCCCAGTACCACAAACAGACATTCGCCCGCACACCCAGTGCGTGGCCTGGTCTCTGTGATGACGAAGGGCAGAGACAGGGTAGACTCTTACATGGACCATTAGACATGATTAGAAGCCACTCTCTGAAATGCCTCTGTAACTGCTATGCCAGAGGCCGTATTGCAGCCACGGTGTGGAAGAGAGAACGTGAGTGCTTTCTCCATTAGAACAATGATACGCTACCACTTGGATGCACTGCTGACTACACCACAAGCCAATCTCAACTCCAGGTATGGCTGGCTATTTTACACAATACTGATGCTTTTCACCCTAAAAGATGGAAAAAAAATGGCTTGCAAACAATGACAGTGTGGAATGCAGTGAACGTATCCCTGTGTCATTGTGTATAAACACAACGGATATAACAGGTTAATATCAGGAATCATGAACAATTTGTCATGTCTTTCATGTACACACAAAAAAAAAAACGAAATTCTGCTTCCCCCCAGCCCACAGCAGTGCAACACAAAAGACCAAAAAACACACATCCCAAATTTCCCAAAAAACATACAAAAACAGAGAACAAAGCAAAAAACAACCCCCCCACCCCACCGCCAAAAAAAAAACCAAAAACAGTTAACAACACAGTTCACTCAGTGCAACACAGTCCCAAAAAAAATCTGCTGTCCTAGAACGAACGCCAGCCAGGATGACTGTCAGAACTGCCGGTCTGCATGGGCTAGCAGGTAGCTTAGCCTGCCCCACTTAGACCGCTCTCGGTGTTTCCTCCTCGGGCTCAGCTCCAGGCGGGGCCGTGGTTCCTGGGCCCACCAGACACAGCAGACCAGGCACCCCTAGCTGATCCAACACCAGCCCCCCCCAGTCAGACACCTTCAACATACCTCCCCGCACTCCACACAAAGACACCAAAACACAGTCAACACTAGGCGAGGCCGCTGCCAGGCCGCCCTCAGCGTTATCGGAACTGCCGGTCTGCATGGGCTAGCAGTTAGCTTAGCCTGCCCCGCTTCTGCATCCTGTCAGGCCACCCTCTGTGTTTCCTCCTCGGTCGCAGCTCCAGGCAGGGCCGTGGTCCCTGGGCCCACAATATGCAGCAGACCAAGCTCTCCCAGCCATCAAACGAAGACAAAACAAACTTTGACGCAGACAAAGAGGCTGCATGGACTGTACTGGATGGGGCCGCCGCCATCTTCCCACAACATCAGACACATAAATACGTCTTACTCTACATATTTCAGAGAAAAAAAAAGACAAAATTTTATCTTTCATCATCTCCATAAATAAGAGATCACTGTGCTCGTGCACATCGATGTATGTGTACGCTTATGTGCGAGAGATTACACCTGTGAGGCTATATTAGCAAACCTAACCTCCACAAAGTTAGCGAGCGGGCAGGGGTTGCGAATGAGAGTGAAGAGCCATATTCTGCGCTCTTTATTCTCACGCTGATTAACATGCTATCTCCTCTATGTCAATGTCAAAGACTCCTCACCACCTGTTTTTGCCCTCATGGTAGCAGCTGCCACCTGGGATATCTTACAACAGGCTTCGATGGCAGCTGCTGCCAGTTTACCAAAGACGAGCATACAATAATGGCAGAAGGAGACGGGAGAATGTAGAGTTAGAGAGTTTAAGTCGTCGCCAATGCTTTTTCAATCAAATACTCAGTAAAGGAGTGCTGTGACAGAAATGTCAGCTGTGTCACTTTCCTACCGTTGTTATAGTGTTCCTCTTAGAATTACTTGCACCCAAATGTAGTTCATTTTGATGCACATCGTTTATCAAATTATACAGCCCTGTCTTGATAAAGCAATTAAATCTGATAAGGTCCTGAAATATGGTGGAAACTTTAAAGATCTGGCAAACTTAAATCTGTGAATTCTGTACTAATGGATTTTTTAATACGTATTTGACTTCAGAAATGGCCAAAAAAAAAATAATACTTAAAATGGAGTCATGCAAAGTATGCAAAAAGGCCCCGGTGCCAAGACTGGCTTTCTTTCCTACTTTCATTCCCACCAGTGAAACCATTCCTGTCGGTCGCGTTCAAAGAATAAGTAATAACTCATTTTAACCATGTCTCCACCTACTTATGTTGATAAAAAAGGATAAAATGGGGTGTAGATGTAGAGGACAGTGATGGTGGTGTCCATGTATAAAGGATATAAAGGGGTGTAGATGTAGAGGACAGTGATGGTGGTGTCCATGTAGTATAAAGGATATAAAGGGGTGTAGATGTAGAGGACAGTGATGGTGGTGTCCATGTATAAAGGATATAAAGGGGTGTAGATGTAGAGGACAGTGATGGAGGTGTCCATGTATAAAGGATATAAAGGGGTGTAGATGTAGAGGACAGTGATGGTGGTGTCCATGTATAAAGGATATAAAGGGGTGTAGATGTAGAGGACAGTGATGGTGGTGTCCATGTATAAAGGACATAAAGGGGTGTAGATGCAGAGGACAGTGACAGAGGTGTGGGTTAGCCTGAAGGTAACAGTGTTGTAGGAGAACATCTCGTCCCAGCTTCTACCCAGAGAGTTTAGATGTCTAATGCCAGCCTGTCTCCTTTCTACTCGCCTCATAGTGCCATTGGTCTAACAAGCTGGCCACCACATGTGTGAAGGACATCACATAGGGTCTCAGCACCTTTGATGCCCCCCAGAGTTGACAGTAATGTACATTTTAACCCCAGAAGTGAGAAAAATAATCAATCTCCACCCTTATAGGGGCCGAGTGATACAGTCTCATGTTTTCTTGAATTTATCGTGAGGACAATCAGCTATATCCTCTTATGCTGATACCAACACGTTTTCAGCTCAGAAGATGTAAAAAAAAAGAAAAATTAAAAAAAGTTTATTGTCCTTTTTATTTATTTATTTTTTACTTTTTCTAATTTATTTTATCTCCCTTTATGTATCTCCCCAACTGTATCTGGCAAATTACCCCACTCGTCCTAGTCGTTCCGGTCGCTGGTCCACCCCCCCTGCAGACTACCGCATGCCTCTTCCGACACATGTGGAGTCGCCAGCCGCTGCTTTTCACCTGACAGTGAAGTATTTCACCAGGGGGATGTAGCACCTGGGAGGATCACACTGTTATCCCCCAGTTCCCCCTCCCTCCTGAACAAGCGCCCTGACCAACCAGATGAGGCGCTAGCGCAGTGACCAGGACACATACCCACATCCGGCCTCCCACCTGAAGACACAGTCAATTGTGTCTGTAGGGACGCCTGACCAAGCTGGAGGTAACGCGGGGATTCGAACCGGTGATCCCCGTGTTGGCAGGCAACAGAATAGACTGCTACGCTACCCAGATGCCCTATTATCCTTTTGACAGCGTTGCAATTACTACTTTTTCCCTATTTGACCCTACTGGTGCCATATTCTTAGTATTTTAAGCAGGTCTGTGAAAATGGTAGCTAAAGAATCCATCTTCTCTGGCTGCACACAAGAACCTAGCCTATTTGCAGTTTTTTTAAACTAAAAATAATCACAAAAACAGTTTTCACGAACCACAGACATTTGTGCACAACACTAACCACCCAGGTGAACAATTGCACCATTTCATAAGGACGACTTCAGCATCTCCCACCAGCAGAAATATGGTTTTGCTAACAACCTGAAAAGCTGGACTAACTGATGTGAGCTCCTTACAGGAAACCCCTTCCATCTCCTCTTGGCATTGACTAATTCCTGCCACATAAGCAAGCAACTTAGTGGAGTCACACACACGTAACGCTGAAGGGTACAGAGAAATCAACACAAAATGAGCCATGAAACGCTACACACTGCAAGTCATTATTTTAAAATGGCTGGTTTTACATGTGGACACGTGTTAGTTTCTGTTACCCAGCCACTGCATAAAGGGAGAGCAAACTCACTGTTCTGAAACCCTGTGGGTCAGAACAGAACGTCGCCCGGTGTCGGAAGATGGCGGCGCGAACTCACATTTGCAGCGGCTTCACCCAGCACCGACTATGTAGTTTTTGTGTCTGTGTTTGTGTCGTCGTGTGGAGTGCGGGGGGAGGTGTGTCGAAGGTGTCTGGCTGGGAGAGCTGGTGTTGGATCAGCGGAGGAAGCTTGGTCTGGTGCATCCAGTGAGCCCAAGGACCACGGCCCTGCCTGGAGCCGCACCCGAAGAGGAAGCACCAAGGGTGGTCTGACAGGACGGGGAAGCGGGGCAGGCTAAGCTAACTGCTAGCCCATGCAGACGGGCAGTTCTGACAGTCATCCTGGCTGGTGTTTGTTCTCTGGACAGTGGAGTTTTTGGACTGGGTTGCACTGAATAGACTGTGTTGTTAACCGTTTGTGGTTTTGTTTTGTTTGTTTGGGTTTTTTTTGTTGCTTTGTTCTCTGTTTTTGTATATTTTTGGTGGTATCTTTTGTGTTGCACAGCTGTGGGCTGGGTGAAACAAAGTTTAGTTTCTTTTGTGTACTCAAGTACATGACAGAAATGACAATAAATTGTTCTTGATTCTTGATTCTTCTGGCCGCTGTAGAACTTCAGGCTTCTCTGGTTCACACATGTGGGGCTGTACACTGCCCATGTCACTGTGGCATGGCATGCTGTGATCTCCAGCACATCAGGAGGAGTTGTTCACACGGTGTTTAACAAACAATTTGCATCTGCTAAGCAGGTCAATTTTATCTAAGGGCGTTTATTACAAGTTAATGGCTATAAAACTGCTACAAACTTGCAAGGCATATTCAAAAGACACTCAATTGTCACTTCTGGAAAATATAGCCATCATTTATATCCAATTTCCCAGACCTTTAAAAAAAAAACAAAATTCACATTAATCTGGTGCTGAGCAAAAACAAGACAACATATAATTGGTTTGTATAAATTACGATGATTTTCTATTTTGCTAACATCTATTTTTTGAAATTAAAGAAAAACTAGAACATAGTGGAATGTTATAGGAACCCAGTTTTCTCAATGTAGGGGCAATATACTTTATCAATAGCGTCCCTTTGATTGAATTTTAGCCTCAACAACCTGTGACAAATCAGCATTTGCAGAGCACCACTAAGCCACGCCATAATCATGTTTGGACTGGGAAAATTAAATTCTCAGTCAATTATCTTGGCCTCAGTGGAATTGATAACTGTTGCTCTTAAGCAGTAAATTGGCACCGCTTAAATGTAAACACACTGTTTCATACTGAATGTGTTGGCTCAGTGTATTAGCTTTCCATTGTCTCATCTAGCGCTACTTATTCATTGGTGGGTGGCAGCAGCGGAGGTGGCAGGAGAAAGGATGGGGATGAGGGAGGGGGGGTTGCTTGGACCACACTACCACTAGCAGTAAATCCCTGATCCATCACAGAGCGGCTAGTGCTGGCTGCCGTGGCAGAGGCCCAGCAAGGCTTTCTGCCGAGGCGATCCGGTGCCAAAAAAAAAAAAACGATTTTGACGGAATCGCACAGACAGTTCACCAGCACGAGGGAAGACCGTCTGTTGCCTTCCAAGTCAATCAAGAGGACAATCGTATATTTTCTTTACAGCACCTCCGCGGCCTCGGTATAATCTGTTTCACCGTAGGGTCCAACACCTACATCGGCTGATGTCTTGTAAGCGCAAAAAGTTGCCAGTGTGCAAAGGCTGATGTGCAGTAAAGCCACATGTTTTGATGGCAAATCACTCAAGTGACAGAAGAACACAGCTGATCCTACTCTTTTTGCTCATTTGACTTTGTATTAACATGTCTTCTTTTTTTGGGGGGGGGGCGGGGTTCCCCCTTTTTCTCCCCAATCGTACCTGTCCAATTGCCCCACTCTTCCAAGCCATCCCGGTCACTGCTCCACCCCCTCTGCCGATCCGGGGAGGGCTGCAGACTACCACATGCCTCCTCCCATACATGTGGAATCGCCAGCCACTTCTTTTCACCTGACAGTGAGGAGTTACACCAGGGGGACGTAGCGCGTGGGGGGATCACGTTATTCCCCCCAGTACCCCTCCCTCGACTGACCAGAGGAGGCGCTAGTGCAGAGACCAGGACAGAGACCTGCCCACATCCGGCTTCCCACCCGCAGACACAGCCATTTGTGTCTGTAGAAACGCCCGACCAAGCCAGAGATGACACGGGGATTCGAACCGGCGATCCCCTAGTTGGTAGGCAACAGAATAGACTGCTACACTACCCGGACGCCCCTGATTATCTGATTCTAATCATCTGACCATGATTATCTGACAATCTGATTCTAATGCAGATTGTGGTGTTTAAAATCTTTGACCCAGTTGTGTGTCACTTTCAGGAAGTTTTGAGGTTTCTTAGACTTCATCAAACCAGTCAGAGTCACAGCCATGGGGAAGCACAAGTTGGGGACAGATGTGTATCTGCTTGGCATTAGCAAAAACAACCAAATTATTTCATACAGGAGGTCACAAAGAAGTGCAAAACGATATCCAGATTTAAGATGGTGTCTCTCCTCTCAGCCAAGGCCAACAAATAACTGGTGGAATGTGTTTTAGAGAGATTACTAAGTAAGTCATGCAGTAAAAATTCACTGACTACAGTCAGTGTAAACTGCTCTGATTTAAGTTCTTAATTTATTGAAAATACACAGGGACATGCTAGCATAACTGCCGTTATACTAGCATGTCCATGATGTCCTAGTGTGCCACGTGTCTTCACAACTTTACTGTGACGTTGAGCACTGTGTTCACACTTAATTCTCTGCATGCTACACGCTCAAGTTGTGATGAAGCACACAACAGTTTACACCGAAATAAACTCAAAAAACCAAACCACACATTGCCCTGCTGAACGAGGGGTTTCATGCAACTCGCAAAAATCTGGTATATTTGTGTCAGAGGTAAATATGTTCAACCAGCCAGAAGGTTCGGTGGCTTACGTACCCAGGCTGAGTCCACACTTAGTGGACTTTTAAAATCCCAACTAATATTGAAAATGTGGAGGAGACTGCACATAACAATGGATTTCACTGATTATTCTTTTTCCAGTCACTAAAGGCCCGCACTAGACAATTAAGCCAAGGCTGGGCTCCACACACTAAACAATTACAATCAGGATCAATCAGACTCTTTACTCTCATAACCTTGAGTCTTGCAGAAATACATGTAATTGAAAAGGACTCTTGACCATGCCAAACATGGAAGCAGTCAGTCATGTTGAGCCACGTCAGAAGCTGAAGCGCAGGCCATTTCTGGTGCTTCAGTTCAGCAAACATGTTAACGGGCATGTTTGTTGAGTTGCAGCTGAGCCTGGCAAGGTGTGTGTGTGTGTGTGTGTGTGTGTGTGTGTGTGTGTGTGTGTGTGTGTATCCTGGGAGTGAAGCAAAAGCCTGACCAATGAGTCTCTTTAGCACACGGACAATGGGGACTGTGCCCCCGACTGTGGAGAGGGATAAATTGGGCTTGAAATTGTCCCAATTATCCTCTAGTGCATACCAGGCCTAAATCCCACCTGTCATGAGATCTAGAGTATTATAACAAATTTCTTGAAATTATCCTGCCCTGTCTGATTTCGCGAACTGTTCAATAATTTCATTTGCCCACAATTTTAAGCTGTACTGAGCTATACAAAAATAAAACCTAATTGTGTTAACTCTCCATCACATGGAACTACAAACGGAGGTTATTATGCAGTAACAATGCATTATCGGACATTACGGCAACATCTGCTTCATACAGATAGGATGTAACTAATGGGCTGTGTCTGCATGCTACCCGTACTGCCTCTACTACACATACTAACTGTTCTATTCATACTATCTATTGTATTCATACTAACTGTTCTATTCATACTATCTATTGTATTCATACTAACTGTTCTATTCATACTGTTCTACTCATACTATCTGCTCTATTCATACTGTTCTATTCATACTATCTGCTCTATTCATACTGTTCTACTCATACTATCTGCTCTATTCATACTGTTCTATTCATACTATCTGCTCTATTCATACTGTTCTATTCATACTATCTGCTCTATTCATTCTACAAGTTCTATTCATACTGTTCTACTCATACTATCTGTTCTATACACAACCGATGATGTGTCCTGGTGGTGGCAATGTCACCTTGGCAGACATCCCCAGTTTAATTCCCACTGAAACTGTTGCAGTGCAAACACTAGGGATTTTAACAACCAGTCCTTTTTTTGAATCTTGAATATCTGGAGTAAACCAGTGACCGCTGTGAAAGGGCAGCTGACAATCAGGGAAAGACCAGATGACGGCCTGGAAAGACTGCTGACAGGAGGGAATAGACCCCAACGGGGCTGGTATGGGCTAGCGACTCATACTAGCGGGACCCAGCGCTAGTTAGCGTTCCTGGATCCACCCAATATTGCTACAAAAACTTTAAGGGGAAGAATACCCCCAGAGTCTGCGAGAGCGGGGGCGCAAGATGACTCACAGGTGGATCACACAGTAACGGAAGAAGAAAAGGATTTGACAATGAGTCGGACGACCAGCACTGCAACCGATGGATCATCAGAACTGGCAGACAAAAGCTGCACAGCTGCATCTGTGGCTGGTCAAAGGTTACATCAGTGAACGGTCTCAAGATACATCAAGGCAAAAAGAAGTGCCTTAGTGAGCTTGGTAAGGGGCCTCGCATTGACCAATACTTTGGTCGACTGCGGCAATATCAGGCCAAATCAGTCAAGTGAAGCCCGGAGGCAGGAGAATCCCCACAGTCATCAGGGTATCAACACCCCAGACGAAGTTCAGCTTTGCATAGACCCTCCAGTGGACTCCAGTCTGGAGCCCGGCCAGCCACAGCCAGCAGCAGATAGGAAGATGGAAGGAAGAAAACCTCAAATCCTGTGGCCCAAGTCCAGCCAGAAGATTGAGTGGGAGACCATCAACTCTGACCTCGTCCTCTTGCTACAAGGTCAAAAGGGAACAGTTGAAAGAAAACTGGAAAACATGGGAGCCATAATTTACAGCTATGGCGTAGCCCAAATCCAGGAGGCAGCGGGAAATTTACAGGTTGCTGAAGGAGAGAAGACAACTGAGGAAGCAGTGGAGGAAGGCCACAGAGGGAGAGAGGGTTGGGCTTGACGCACCGCAGGCTGAAATAAAGCAGTGTTTGACAAAGCTGCGAAGAGCAGAACACCTTATGACAGCATAAGAGGAAAGAACGGGGTAGGACTCGCTTCTACAGCAACCCTTACAGCTCTGTCAAGAGCCTTTTTGACAGTGAGAAGAATGGGAGCCTTAGAGTCCCCATACGAGATCTGGAAGAGCACCTAAAGAAGACCTACTCTGATGTCCGGAGACATGAGCCAGTCATCATCCCGGATGACATGCCACCAATTCACCCACCTGACCACCATATGGACACAAGACCCCCCATATGGAGCGAGGTGGAGAGGACGGTAAAGCAGGCAAGATCAATGTCAGCTCCTGGGCCCAAAGGTATTCAGTATAGACTCTATAAGAACACTCCTGGAGTCCTGAAATACCTCTGGACGCTGATGAAAGTGGCATGGCAGAAAAGAGTCATACCCACGGCATGGCGAAGAACAGGAGGCATTCTGATCCCCAAGGGGAAGAACTCTTCCTGCATCAGCCAGTTTCGCCAGATCAGCCTTCTAAATGTAGAGGGAAAGATCTTCTTTAGCGTGGTTGCCCAAAGGCTCTCACATTCCTGCAAAGAAACAATTTTGTCGATACATCAGTGCAGAAAGCCGGGATCCATGGCTTCTCAGGATGTCTGGAGCATGCTAATATCCTCTGGCACCAGATACAAGCTGCCAAGAAAGAATGGAAAGACCTGCGCGTGGTTTTCTTAGACCTCGCCAATGCTTTTGGATCGGTTCCTCACAAGATCCTGTGGACGGCGTTTGATTTTTTCCATGTCCCCAAAAACATCACAGAGTTGGTCAAGACCTATTTTCAGGATCTCCAGTTCTGTGTCACAACACAGAACACCACCACCACTTGGCAACATCTGGAAATAGGCGTCATGGCGGGCTGCACTATTTCCCCTCTGGCATTCACCATGGCAATGGAGCTTGTCATCCGTGCATCTCGATGGGTGGTGGGAGGTGAAAGGTCCAGGAATGGCCTGTGTCTTCCACCAATCCGGGTGTACATGGATGACTTGACTACCATAGCAACAACAGAACCATGCACCAGGCGCCTGCTGCAGAAACTCCAGGAAAACATCAAGTGGGCACGAATTGAGTTTAAACCAAGCAAATCTCGCAGCATCTCCATTGTTAAAGGCCAATTAACAGATGAACGGTTCTGCATCAGTGATCAATCAATCCCCACAGTCCGGGAGAAGCCCATCAAGAGCCTCGGACAGTGGTACAATGCAGACCTCAAAGACACCCAGCAACTGGAGCAACTTCGTCAGGATACAATCAGCGGTCTCAGGCAAATCAACAATACTGCACTGCCCGGGAAGTTGAAGCTCTGGTGCTTTCAGTTTGGGCTGCTACCCCGACTCATGTGGCCAATAACCATGTACGAGGTCTCACTATCTCATGCCAATTGCTTGGAGAGGCTAGTGAACTCGCAGGTGAGGAAGTGGCTCAGACTGCCAAAGTGCCTCAGCAGTGTTGGACTCTACAGCAATGGAGCCCTCGCACTGCCAATTTTCAGCCTGGTTGAGGAATTCAAATGTGCCAAAGTGAGGCCGGACATGTCCCTTACAGAATCCCGAGACCTGGTAGTGAGAGGAGTTGCTCCAACCCTAGCAACAGGGAAGAAATTGACCCCAGCTGCAGCTGTACTGGAGGCAAAATCTGCCCTCCGCCACCGAGATGTAGTAGGCCATGTTCAACAAGGCAGAGGCAGCCTTGGCCTGGGAATAAAAACACCTACCTGGCAAAAAGCGACTACTACCGAATGGTGAACTATGGTGGTTGAGGAGGTTCGCCGACAGGAAGAAGCAGCCAGATGTTCTAAAGCCGTAGCACAAGCCAAACAGGGCTGCTGGATGAGGTGGGAGGGTGTTGAAAAGAGGAAACTCACATGGAGTGAGCTCTGGAGCATGGAATCAAACAGGCTGAGTTTCATCATCAAAGCCACATATGATGTCCTGCCCTCTCCCACAAATCTAAATCTCTGGTTTGGAGAGAATCCATCTTGCTCCCTGTGTATAGCCCCAGCAACCCTCAAGCACTTCTCAGTTGGCTGCAAGACCAGCCTTACCCAAGGCAGATACACCTGGCGACACAATCAGGTGCTCAGGTGCTTGGCAGCTGAATTCGATCACAAGAGGGTTTCCATCAATGCCCAACCCTTCAACAACCAGGAAGGGTCCCGGCGTTTTCCAGCTTTCGTTCGGGAGGGGGATAAACTGTAGGCCAATCCTTCACTTCCCAACTTGGGCTCACTAAACTCAGCCAGGGATTGGGAATGCGAGTGGACTTAGGCCAGAAGCTCATCTTCCTGACAGAGATCGCAACAACCACCTTGTGACCAGACCTCGTCCTCTGGTCCAATTCTTGCCAGCTCGCTCACATCATTGAGCTGACAGTCCCCTGGGAGGATGCCGTCGATGAAGTGTACGAGCGTAAGAAGCTGCGGTATGCCAACCTAGCAGCCGAAGCAGAGGACAGAGGCTGGAAGGTGAAGGTGCGCCCTGTGGAGGTGGGTTGTAGGGGCTTTGTTGCCAGCTCCACAGCAAAACTCCTGAGGGAACTAGGAGTCAGGGGGCAGACCCACAGCAGAGTGATCAACCAGCTAGCCAACACTGCTGAGAGGACTAGCCACTGGATCTGGATCAAAAGGAGAGACGCCGTCTGGGCTGCCAGGGTGAACAGCTAACCACAGGTCACACACCCAGGACCGATCAACCTGTGGTGGGCCTGCCTCAGCGGAGGGTGTCTTGTGATAAAAGGACGAAACACCCTGTGATGCTGAGGTAAACAACTGATGATGTGTCCTGGTGGTGGCAATGTTACCTTGGCAGACATCTCGAGTTTAATTCCCACCGAAACTGTTGCAGTGCAAACACTAGGGATTTTAACAACCAGTCCTTTTTTTTGGAATATATTCATACTGTTCTATTCATACTATCTGCTCTATTCATACTGTCCTACTCGTACTATCTGTTCTATTCATACTATCTGTTCTATTCATAATAACTGTTCTATTCATATCTGTTCTATTCATACTAACTGTTCTACTCATACCATCTGTTCTACTCATACTATGTTCTATTCATACCAACTGTTCTACTCATACTGTCTGTTCTATTCATTGTAACTGTTTTATTCATACTAACTGTTCCACTCATACTGTTCTACTCATACTATCTGTTCTACTCATACTGTTCTACTCATACTAACTGTTCTATTCATAAAACTGTTCTACTCATACTATTCATACTAACTTTGGAATACAATGAACATGTTGTCTGTGTAGTACATAGATTACAGGGAACAGGGACTACACTTAAACTACCCCAATGTATACTGCATCAAGAACTTGTTTCTAATTAGCAAATTTTTGAAAAGTCCAAAAAATAAAATTATAATCGGTTGTAAGAGAATAAACAATCTTCCTGAGCACAAAGTGCAACGTGAAACACTCCATGAACATGGAATTCATCTGATATGCACAAATTAAATAATTTGAGTGTTAGTACATTTGTAAATCATCTATATTTGTACCAGATAAGAATTTAATTTTTCAGAAAACATAATTTCATTCCTTTCGGAGTTATGTACTTGTGCTCCTCGTATTCCATTTTCATAGCATATGATTTCATTGTTATTTCAGCTATGTTGCTAAGGTTATTGGTATAAGGTTATTGGTATACGGTGAGTGTAAATAGTAAAAATAGGTAATGCAGTTTCTTGTCTGGGTTAATTGTGCATTGATCGATTGGTAATGCCTCAAGGCTCCCGTAGAGAGACTCGTGCTCCTCTCCCTCAGTCAATAAGGCCGAGTGAAGGCAAGAGATGTGTGTTGGTTTCTTCATCCCTCTCCCCTCACTATTTCCCCTGCTTAAGGGCACAACATATTCATCTTGGTCATTTTCATATTGTCTTTCCTAAATCTGAGAAATGAAATCATTGAGCAGTTCCTTAATTCAGTGAAGACAGGAGAGGCATTTTTCAGTTCGACCGTAACCAAACACCAGTATACAGTCCTGGAGTTTGTGGTATACAGTATGCTTACGGTTTGGGTGTCTACAAAAGTACAATATAATGTAATTATTATTATTATTATTACGCATGGTTTTGGACACAGCCATTAAGTATACATCTGGGCCCATACTCGTACACACAACATGAGTATACTATGCAGTGGAAACGTACAAAACCTACTTATTTTACATCACCGCTAGTGTGAGATGTATGAGTCATGTGTATTTTAAATCACAGAATGTTTTCTCATATTGTGTAAGACTGACCCTAAATAACGTGTTTCTTAATCAGTCTTCAAACAGCAAACCAGATTACCACTTTTGTTTTTAAACTGGGCAGAAATGACTTTAAAAAACAAAGCTTGCCTGTTTGCTTACGGTGCACACCAAACAAAATAGGAAAGTACCAGCGTTTGTCATTTTTCCCTCATAAATACAGACGTACACATTGCTGTCAGCCCCACTAGCAAAGACAGTCGACCAGTGACATCACTGAGCCTCTCTTCACTATGGACAAGCACTTTGTTGCTCTTAAAGGATACAGATATTTTCTAATACTGATATTGATTCTGGTATTCAAAGTGCACTTACGATTTTAGACTCCAGAATAGTGAAATTGATGCTCTTTGTTTTCACCGCCGCTGGCCATATTGTGCAAAATCACAGCCATGATGAGTATTACAGTCGCTACCTCCTGCTGGTTTGGACTGATTGAAATGGTCCAGTGTTTCTCTGAGGTAATCTCTTCAGGGAGTTTTTCTTGTCCTCTAGTGGACCATTTTACAGCTTTACCCCAGCTGTCCCTGCCAATTTCTTAACTAGTGATCTGTCTCTTTTGGTGAGGTTACAGAATGGAACGGTTGACTGCGCTCTCCACATCAGGGTGGCAGGAACGGAGGGTCGGGGTACAAACTCTGTGCTACAGGAAACACGAAGACGACCCAAGAACAAAATATATGAGCATGCATTGCAGACACACAAACAAGTATGAAAATGCATACAAACAATTGCAAATATGCAAGCTATTTTTTAATGGCCTGGTAGTCTCGAAAATGCTTGGCCGCAGCACCATTGCTTCAGCTAAGCCTTCTGGGTTGGAGAGTAATCCTTCATATGGTACCCTCAGGGTCGGCACCAGAGCATAAGGAATGGACGGGGCAATCAACTTTGATAGGGGGGGGGGTTGCTCACTTCACATAACTTTTATTAAGTGTATAATTAACGTCATCACGGCTCGTGTAAGAAATAAGCTGGGTTGTACATACACGCGGTCACGGCGTGCGCACAGGCGCGCACGAACTGCGTCCACAAAGCAGAGCTTATAAACCAAGATGCACGGGGGGGGGATCTGTTAAATACTGCGTATTTAATACAGTGTAACCTTGGTTACTGTACACACGTTAGCTATTATTTTATTTATACAGTTACGTGTGTGATATTTAAGTTGTCATTCCGCGTCTCCTTGCCTTACGAGTGAATATTAGTTCCTACCTGCCGTTGTTTAGGAGGGACGGCGATGAGTGTTACAGAGGGGAAGTGACGCGTGCGGCGGTGGGGTAGGGGGGGGGTGCGGGAAAGGTTGTGAACTCCGGGAGAGTGAAGCGGGACGCCCTGCACCGTCTTGCCGCGTTGGTGTGAAGTCGAAGATGGTTGAATAAAATGCACAATGAGAAAGCCACGCGCCAGGAGAGCTGGGGGGGGGGGGGGCGCGCTACCAACTTAGAAGACAACGAATAAACCTGTTGTAGCGAATTTGGGGGGAACAACGCAACCACAGGAGGTGCCGCGACCGGGAAGCGAACCCGAATCTCCCGCACCGCAGGTGACATCGCTAACCGCTCGACTACAGGGTCGGCCCCGCCAGCCAGCCAGCGGCCGGGGGGTATACTTATCCATGCACGTTAAACTATATACACTGAGCAGTCACCTTCACGGGTTACACAACAAATCAAAGGATAAACAACATCCTTCAGGCCCACATCAAGAGCCGGTGTGCATAATTACACAACCGTATGCGCTCATCCAGAAACATAGCCGCAATTACAAAAGTGCAAACAATGCCACCCTTAAAATAGCACGGCGCATAAAGCAGGAGAGACACCTCTTTTTTTTTTTCCTCCCAAGGTGCCATAAGTGGATTTATCGTATGGATAATTATACAGCCATATGTGCGCTCCGCTCATCCAGAAGCGGAGCCGCGATTACAACAGTGCCAACAACAGCGCTCACGCGGCGCGCAAAGCAGAGCAGGCGGTTTTCCCCAAGGCGCGCCAGTGGATTTATGGACTCACCGCTGGAACAGCTGGAGTCGCCGACTGTGAGTGCAGAACCGAGCTAATATCAGCCGAATCATTAGCTCGAGCCCGCTTGTCACTGCCGCGACTGGTCGCCGATGTGGGCGCTGTTCCGAGCCACTTTCCCGCGTCAATATTCATCGAGTGACGGCTGAGTCACACGCCGCTAACTTTCAGCTCTGTTTGTCGCCATGAACACGTCCGCATTAGTGCCGCCAACCTATCTTCTTACGTCACTGTAAGGCCCAACCTTGGAATGTAATTGATTGGCTGGTCACACCACGTGGCTATGGTAGTTGGGTTTTAATTGGCTAGACAAGTTTTTTTTGTGGTTTTTACTACGAGATTGTACCCTAAATGTAAACTATCACCGTTTTGTGCTTTATTTTGCATTACAATGCTAAGTCTTCCACTGCCAAACTGTATGACTTAATTCTACTTGTAGCTTTTAAAAGTATGCCAGTTATTTTGTTTGTCAAGGAGACACTTCAGCCGAGGGGACACAATTATCCGAACAGGCCTGGACCCCCAAAACCCGCCCATTACTCCTGCGAAACTGGGTACCCGACTCTGTTAAAAAGTAAAAATGGCAAAAAAAGAAGAAGAAGAAGAAGAGCCAAACAAGGACAAGGCATCCAGATATTAACCAACACCCTGTAAAAGAATGAGAATTCAATTTTCTCCTTAAATGACTGCTGTCTACAATCAGCCCCAGTAGAGGTGCCGGGTTAAGGTTCTTTGCAAAAGACAACCAGCCATAAAATGAAATAAGAAATTGTGTTGCACCCCACAGAAGAGCCACTAAACACTAGCTTAGGTTCTCCTTTAATTAAAAGCGCGGCGGGGAAAATGACTGGCAGTCAAGTCTCACATTCACCTGATAAGACTTCCTCCCTGCCCAAGCCAATTAATATTTCCATGAAAGATAGCTGCATGATACTGAACGACGTTGTGGAGTTTTGAGAGTGCTACTCCTACTCAAAGTCTCTGGTTTAGAAAAAAAAAGAAAAAAAGAGGATGTCATTTTCCAGGCAATAAAGCATGTCAGGTACAATTCGGACACGAAATACATATCCGTGCCAAGGGCATGGTGGATGGCATTAAATAATGAAAAGGGAAGCGTTTAAACCGCTCTATCCGTGTTCTTCATTCCATTCAAAGTCAATATAATCCACCAAAAAAAAAAAAAAACAACCTTGTCAGCCTGACGTATTGTAGCGCATTCGGGGGACAACGCAACCACAGGAAGTGCCGCGGCCGGGAAGCGAACCCGTGTCGCCCGCACCGCAGGGGGAATCGCTAACTGCTAGACTAAAGGGTCAGACTCACCTGCCAGCGGCCAGCGCGTCTGCTTATCCATGCACGTTACAGTATCACGTGGGCATAGAGGCCAGTGTCTCGCGGCTCAGCTGGCCCCCTTGCAGTGGGGTCCAGTATCAGCTGGGGGATTACGGATCGTGTTTCCTAAAACAGCCAACATGATGAAAAGGTCGCCCATGGGCGAACCAGAAATTGCGGCACAAAACCATTTCGCGGACAACGAAGTGATGGGGATCTTGAGACCTTCTGCAAGTTGTTTTTATGTCTTCTTGATATATAGATATGTTTTTTGTGACAGCTGGGTACTGACTAGGGTGCGACAGTTACAGAGAAACTAGTAGAAGAAAGAAAGCCACTTTATTTTGTCATTGTACCGTAACGTGCACGGATAAGATGACACGTTGGTCCTTGACCGGTTAACGTTGTCGCTTGCGGAGCGGAAGACGCGGGTTCGCGTCCCGGCTGTGGCGACGGTTCCCGGGCTGCCCCCCCCCCCAATTCACTACAGTACACTTGTTTGGTTACAATGAATGTGTTCTCTGCCTTTCCATCCATTATCCGAACCGCTTATCCTGCTCTCAGGGTCGCGGGCATGCTGGAGCCTATCCCAGTAGTCATTGGGCTGCAGGCGGGGGAGACACCCTGGACAGGCTGCCAGGCCATCAGACATCCACACCTAGGGACAATTTAGTACGGCTGATCCACCTGACCTACATGTCTTTGGACTGTGGGAGGAAACCGGAGCCCCCGGAGGAAACCCACACCGACACGGGGAGAATATGCAAACTCCACACAGAGGACGACTCCCAAGGTTGGACTACCCCGGGTCTTGAACCCAGGACCTTTTTGCTGTGAGGCTACCGCACTAACCACCGTGCCGCCAATATGGACCAGACAGGCTTTATTCCTCGAAGCCGCTGCATGTAACCCATCCTATCGTACAGGAGCAGTAGGCAGCCGCAGTGCCCGGGGACCAACTCCAGTTCTTCTTTCCACTGCCTTGCTCAGGGGCACAGACAGGAGTATTATCCCTAACATGCATGCCTTTTTGATGATGGGAGGAAACCCACACAGACACGGGGAGAACATCCAAACTCCACACAGAGGACGACCCGGGACGACCCACCAAGGTTGGACTACCCCGGGGCTCGAACCCAGGGCCGCCTCGCTGTGAGGCGACCACACTAACCACCGTGCCGCCCCATTATAAACACGGAAATCCAAAATGGAAATTTGAACGAGCGGTTTATCTCTGTATTCAAGAGCACCAATTTAACTTGCCTGCGACCCCCAGGCTGTGATTGGCAGATGATTACATTGGATTTGGCTTCAACTATAAGACAGCCTCGTTTTAAGAAATGCAACAAATGGCTGTGAACAAGAGAAAGCCACGCTGACGTGCTTTGCACTCCGTTGCGTCACCACCACAGCCCCAGGTGAGGGAAATGTAATAGCTATGTAGATTCCATTTAAAGGTTAGCACGGATTCCAAAAGAGCACTGGAGCTATATCTAACTAGAGATATTGCCGCACTCGCATTTCGATTCCATGAAAACTTAAATTAAAACAATGTCGCCTCTGTTTTCCCTTTCCTTGTGGCAACGTAACTGCACGCATGTTGGAAAACAACCATTTGTGCATTTCGATATGTTTGACTGTGTCCAATGCATTTCTAATAGGAAAGGGTTAACGTCGATTGTTTTCAACCACTCACATTTACAGATAGGATGAAAAGCTGTGTATAGGTGTGGAGGACAGTGATGGTGGTGTCCGTGTATAAAGAACATAAAGGGGTGTAGATGTGGAGGACAGTGACGGTGGTGCTCATGATAAAGGATATAAAGGGGCGTAGCTGTAGAGGACAGTGATGGTGGTGTCCGTGTATAAAGGATATAAAGGGGTGTAGATGTAGAGGACAGTGATGGTGGTGTCCGTGTATAAAGGATCTAAAGGGGTGTAGCTGTAGAGGACAGTGATGGTGGAGTCCGTGTATAAAGGATATAAAGGGGTGTAGATGTAGAGGACAGTGATGGTGGAGTCCGTGTATAAAGGATATAAAGGGGCGTAGATGTAGAGGACAGTGACGGTGGTGTAGGTTAGACTGAAGATAACGTTGATTTCTACAGCATTCACGAACTTAAGTCAGTAAATATAATCAAGTGTTGAAATGTGGGGTTACGGGACGTCCGGGTGGCGCAGCGGTCTAGTCTGTTGCCTAGCAACACGGGGATCGCCGGTTCGAATCCCCGTGTTACCTCCGGCTTGGTCGGGCGTCCCTACAGACACAATTGGCCGTGTATGTGGGCGGAAAGTCGGATGTGGGTATGTGTCCTGGCCGCTGCACTAGCGCCTCCTGTGGTCGGTCTGGAGCCTGTTTCGGGTGCTGGGAAACTGGGTAGAATAGCGGGATCATCCCACGCGCTACGTCCCCCTGGTGAAACTCCTCACTGTCAGGTGAAAAGAAGCGGCTGGTGACTCCACATGTATCGGAGGAGGCATGTTGTAGTCTGCAGCCCTCCCCGGCTTGGCAGAGGGGGTGGAGCAGTGACCAGGACGGCTCGGAAGAGTGGGGTAATTGGGGAGAAAAAGGGAGAAAAAAGTGCTGTCACGTTGGGATGGTTTTAAAGCTACAGTTCCAACTGCTGGTTGACTCGGCAGTCTGTCTCTGGGGCCTCTGCAAGCTGAGCACAAGGAGTGAGTCACCAAGTCCACAGCATGACCTTTCACTGCTCTGGATGACCTTTCACTGCTCTGGTAGTGTCGCTTCATCCCCTGGTTGTGGAGAGACACATCGGCGAATACGGAGTTGAGAGTACCAGGAGTTTCTATGACCAGCAAGGACTGCCGATTCACATTCTCTTTGAGTAGTGTACAAATAGCATGACTAGAATATGTCATGCAATGCACACACAACAGTCAATTGTCCCGCAATAGC
Organism: Lampris incognitus; assembly: GCF_029633865.1. Taxonomy (NCBI): domain Eukaryota; kingdom Metazoa; phylum Chordata; class Actinopteri; order Lampriformes; family Lampridae; genus Lampris; species Lampris incognitus. Next base: position 43,439,516 of record NC_079221.1, read on the forward strand.
GACAGTAAATACATTTAAGGTTAAGGTTAGGTAGTGGATAAGTTTGTGATTTGACCTGTTGGTCTGAGCTCATAACTATGACAATGTTCTCCATGTGCAAACAGGAAGCTAACGACAGCATGCCAATGTCACTCACTGTAAAAATGAGATGTGTCCACTAACAATGAAGCGTAGACCTAAAACAGATTCACTAGCAAGGGCCACGCCACAACAGTGTGAGTTTACAAGTTAAATAAGGGGAGGAAGCATTGGGTGATGGAGATGAATGATGGAAGTGAGGGTGAGGATGGATATGGAGGTCATCTGATTAGGCTTGTTGAACCAGAATCTGGTGGCCATTTTCCTGGTTTCAGTAAGAAAGAGTGGGTCTTGAGCTGAGGTGCTTGCAGCACACCTGGACAGACATATTTAGATAGCGGCTCCTATGGGCTGAGGTAAGAATCTAGACGGAAGATGTAGAAATGAAGCTCCTAACTGGTCAGTTTAACTTCTCCGGAGTGTGAATATGAGAGCGTCAGGAGTATGAATAGTGATGTCTGACAGAGTGGGATGAAGAGATGGATTATAGGTAGAAGAAGTTGGAGCCAAGTCAGAGCACCGTAGGAAACCGAAAAAGGCCAACAAAGAACATGGATTCTAAGGTTAGGTCGACTGAGGGAGATGAGTAGCCTGAGCGTAGGAAAAGGATGCAGAGGCTGAGAAGATCGGCTGTGAGCAGCAAGTGTTTTACAGAGGGGACAGGTTCTTGTTTTCGCATTCCTTTCAGAAGCATGGACACGTGGGAATGGGAGATAGAGGGACAGTGGTTGTCAGTGACCAGTTTGAAGAAAAAGTTGATTCCTGACAAGTCTGGATAGTGGAGGAGCTGATTTTTTTGAGTGGAATGAGTGCGGGTGATAAAGTTGCAGATAAACATGACGTCTAGTGAGGGAAAGGACAGTTGGTAGGTGGTGAGGTATGCCTTGAAACAGTTCCAGCTAGAAAGGTAGGCTGAGAGTGTGCGCAGGGCAAAGCTGCTAAGGATGGCTTCTTGCAAACCATTTGGAAAGTTTGCCAACTGAACATGGTGGCTGAAAATGGTAGACATTGTATGGAATGGATATCCGATTCTGGGGGCCAAGAGTCTGAATTTCTGAAAGGAGAAGCAAGACAGTGAATCAGCAATGCAGTTGTGGTGCCCGGGGAAGTGAGCTGTGCGGAGGAGGACCTGGTGTTGGGCGGAGATTAACGTGAGTTTGCATTGGAACAGCATAATTGCTGGAGAACAAGATCAACCTTGTTTATGATCTCTGCTACTGCGGTGTTGTTGTCTGGGTGGATGAGTATAGACTTCCTAGACTATTTGTGCCCCCAAAGAATGCTGGTTATTATGATGGGATACAGCTCATTGAGAGTAGATGAGGGGGAAACAGACTGTAGGTTAAGAAAACGGCACTCTTGGGGCCACTTGGAAGCGAACCATCTCCCGCTGTAGTAACCGCTGAAGCTACGGAAGGAGTTGCATCGATATTAAGTTGAATGTCGTCGGGTTGAGTGACATAGTCATTGTAGAAAGAAGAAATACCATTCCAGCAAGACAAGAATTGTTGCCAGAGACACATTTCCAGTTTGCATACGTTGCCTAGCATAATGCTGTCATGGAGAGAGGGGATGGCTGTTGCTCTGTTAGAAGGTTGGATAGAAACAGTTTCCCTCGGGGGATTATGCATAAAGCATAATTGAGGTGGCCAAGAAGAGCTAGCGTTGCCACTTTGTGTATCTGTCTGTTGGCAGATAGTTTGACAGAAGCAGTGTGACGTGCTGTATTTCCTCGGGGGGTAGAGATGCCTGGAAGGAATCCAGGGTGATGCCTAAAAACTCTATGGAGGTGCAAGGCCCTGAGGTTTTCTCTTTGCACAGCGGGACACCAAGTTCTGAGAAGGTTTCGGTGAGAGCAGAAAACCCGAGGTGTGGAGGTGAGGATGGAGGGGTGACTTGACATGTGTACCGAGGTGCTTTGCTAGTACTGACTAGTGTGGTGTGGTTAGATTGTGGGGGGTGGCTATGCCTTGCATGGGCACCACTGAAGAAGGAGCAGGTGTGTAAGAGTGCAGATGGCAGGGGAGCAGCCCGGATCATTAACGTTATTGCACACCATCCTGCCTCCCTGATAGAGGACTGGTCATCTCCATTTGTCAAAGCCCTTGGGGGTGGGAACATTAACCGTGGGACTCAGTACGTGTTGTCTGTTGCGCCACAGTTTGTTTGTCCCCCTCAAACTTCACAACAAAAGCCATGAGCATAAACAACACCAAGAGCTCAGGTGGTAATTGAGTTTAATACGGCATACCATACCCCCGCAGAAGAAATGCTGTTTAGGAAATGTAAAACACAACTATTGCCAACAAAATTTGGGTCAACTATGAACCCACCATGCAGTAACGATGCGGCACGCATGCAATTTATCGGGGATGCAAAAGAAAGTCAGAGATGCAAACTCAGATGCAATCACTCAGTTGTGCTGCACTTCAACTTTTTTTGGTGTGACCAAATTATTTGCTGGTGCCAACAGTGCAAAATAGTCCGGAGCCCTGGTTAGGGTTAGTTGGTGGTTGGTGCAGCTGCCGCCGGTGTAAGTCCAGTGGAGGGAAAGGAGATGTGGGCAGAGATGTATTGGTTGCATGCTGTGAGCTGGGTCCATAGTGTCGCGTTCCCCTCTAGGCAAAGGCAGATGGAGGAGGGTGGGCTTGCGAGACTGATGGTACTGTCAACCAATCATACCTTTCAGTCACTACGTTAACACTCATGTGCCCACAGGAAGGGGCTGAGCATTACACTGAGAACTGGAGGGGGGGGGGGGGCTGGATATAATGGTGAAAAATATTTACTGATGTGTTTTATGGGGGGGGGGGGAAACTCCCCCACACATATTGACTTCTTAGATACCAAGGATGCTTTGGGAATGAGTTTAAGATGACCCGCAGGGGCTCTAAAACATTTCAGTGCCACGTGTTGTTTTGTTCTGTTTGTTCTTTTTTTACCTTAACCCTAACAAACAAACAGACTACGCAGGAAATGATCTAAAAACCAAGGTAAGAACACTCAGTGAGGTTATAAAAGCAGCACTTTTCAACAGGAACAATGCATACTGCAGCACTCCGATACAAGATTGACTTGGATGAAGAATCTGCTCAGCTCAAACAAAGCTTATATCACCACGAAAAGAAAACCAGCAAGGAAAACTGTTTATAAATGCTTGTAGGGGCATCTAAATCCAAGCATTCCTGAGGAAATCTGTCATCCAGCTCTTTACAGAACATTGACAAGCTTTCCTCTTCTTTTGTTTTTTATTTTTGGGGGGGGTCCTCCCCTTTTTCTTCCAACTTGGCTTGTCAAATCCCCTGTGCTCTTCAGCAGGGGCTCCCCATGAAAAAGCCCTACAGTGGATGGGATGGCATGAGGACCACCGCCTCCTCCCGTACACGTGTCTTTGGCTTCTGCTTCTACTCACCTGCCAGCTGCGGGTTTCTCTGGGGGGGACATGACACACGCGGAGGCGCCCGCTACTTCCCCCAGATCCACCCGCAGCCAACCAGCACCACCCCCCCCCACCCCCACCACCTGTAGGACTCACCACCTGCAAAGGCGGGACATGTTCCCCCCTACGGGCTATCCACCCAGGAACAATGACGATTATGCTCCCTGTGATGCCCGGCCGAGCTGCAGGCAAG
>NC_079221.1:43448225-43463225 GCF_029633865.1 Lampris incognitus
TCCGTGCAACAAAGAAAACATGCCAGAGGAAAGACATCATCTTAATTGTACTACCAGGGCAACACGAATGCGAGTTGAGCGCAGCAAAAAATAGTGGGAAGATGCAAATCCCCTCCAGAGACTCCTGGGCTTGGAATGAGCGCCCAGGCTTTAGGATTGCGGTGGAGATTTAGACGGTAAAGCTAGCCGCTCCACCGGTTGCCACAGAAGTGGCGTGTTGTATATGAATTCTGCAATGGCACTGCAACCGGAACCTGTCCCGTGTCCCTCTCTGCGCCGGTTGGACACCCAGTTTGACACTTTGACGAGTTCCTAAACATCCGCCCATCCATTATCCAAACTGCCCGCTCTCAGGGTTGCGGGGATGCTGGGGCCTACCCCAGCAGCCACCGGGCGGCAGGCGAGGAGACACCCCGGACAGGCCGCCAGGCCATGTTCGAGCCGTACCCCACATTCCCCTGGCGGCTAGCTTGTAATATAGTACAGCACAGTTAAGCTTTAACACATTGCATCTTTTCTAAAATCCCTGTTTGGTTTTTGATTTTGATATACTTTATAAATCCCTGTGGGGAAATCCCTCTGTGCATTTAGCCCATCCTAGCTGTCTAGCTAGTGGGCAGCCGCCGTGCAGCACCCGGGGACCAACTCCAGTTCGTCTTGCCACGCCCTCGGTCAGAGGCACAGACAGGAGTATTAACCCCTAACATGCATGTCTTTCTGATGCTGGGGGGGGAAACCTGAGCGCCCGGAGAAAACCCACCACAGGCATGGGGGAGAACATGCAAACTCCACACAGGGGATGACCCGAGGTTGGACAACCCCCGGGTTCGAACCCTGGACCTTCTTGCTATGAGGCGACAGCGCTAACCACTGCGCCGCCCAGGTTTTCATAGCAATGGGATTTAGCTAGGCAAACGAGAGAAAACAAGTCAAGTCCTGTGACTGTCAACTTGCCAGATGTCTAGATTAAGGGTTCAGTTTCAGTTTCCCAGTTCACTGTTTCAGCTCACATCTGGACAGCTGTACATATCCATAAATGCCTGTAATGTCTTAAAAAGTATGATTTAAAAAAAATTTTTTTGAGCCAAGACGTGCTTTTGAGGTACCATCAGAAGGCTGCGACCACTGAGATAAGCAGCATGTCGTGTTGGAGGAGCTGAAGGGAAGACAGATGTGCAGACCTGACCTCAGATTAACGGTGTCAGGCAGCCTGGCGCAAAAGCAGAACAATCAAACAATGGGTCTAAAACGAAAGCAAAGCCTGGCAAAACACAACCCCCCCCCCCCCAGACAGCCGTCGACCGCGGCCTCCACAAAGATGTCAGGGGGTCGGTCCCCTTGTTTTGACTGTGTTGTGACTGATAAATCACAGACTGCTGCCCAGTCTGACATGTACATGTTTGGCTGGCATCACAAAACGACGGTCAAAAGCAAAACAACTGAAGAGAGATCGTGTCACCTCCAAGATGACAGCAACTGAGTGCGACATCCCTTGCCGACACTATTTGACAAGCCAGGACGAAAGCATTTCTTTTCTAACATGGTGATAGTGGTCACGTGGGCTGTTCGGGGGGTGTCTGGACACTGCTTGGCCTCCTCCTCATCCCTCCTCTTCATATATCTTATAATTCCATTATAATTCTGTTATCCTCTTTCAGTGTTGCATTGTGTAAATTGTGTAAAAGCAACATCCGTTGCACGTTGTCCATCTTGGGAGAGGGACGCCTCCTCCGTTGCTCTCCCGGAGGTTTCTTCCCATTTTTTCTCCCTGTCAAAGTGTTTTTTAGGGAGTTGTTCCTTATCCGACGAGAGGGTCTAAGGACACGATGTTGTGCTGCTGTAAAGCCCCCTGAGGCTAATTTGTAATTTGTGATATTGGGCTAGACAAATAAAATTGACTTGACTTGTAAAGAGCTTGAGGAAAAAAGACTCGAGGTCACACTTGACAAAACTACAGAGACTTGTCGGCACAGATGGACTAGCTAGCGGGCTAGGATCAGGACGTGTCTCAGGGCTGTTGAGAGGTCTGTGCAGTTATGAAGGCCCACTGAGAGGTCATCCGCACCTCTAAAGCAGATAAAGGAGGAAAACTCAGTTAGTTGTTGTCATTCACATCTGGCCAGATGACTGCACACAAGACATGGGTCAGTCTTACTGCTGCACAGCTTTACGACAAGGAACACGGCATCACTCATCTGCAACAGGATGCCTTACAGGGGGAGAGGAAAACCTATAGGACACATATCTATAAATCGTATGGCTGGAAAACCATCCATTATCTGAACCGCTTATCCTGCTCTCAGGGTCACGGGGAGGCTGGAGCCTATTCCAGCAGTCATTGGGCGCAGTGGCGGTTCTAGACCATTTCAAATGGGGGGGGCAGGCTGGGGCCACATGCGATTTTAGGGGTACCAAATATATTAAGCACAACTGTTACATACCACCCTCCCCCCCCCATAGGTTTGGTTCTCCAAAAGACAAACGATAGGCATATAACAATAGACACATGAATACTCATTCAGTGTTCATGTGCATTTGATTTATCACTGCCCATGAATTACAGTTTCCCCTCTCTGGGAATAAATGTGGGATGAAAATATAAAAAAATAAAATAAAATAAAATTCTGATTCACAGTTAAGTAGATTTGCGAAAATATTCATCGCAGTTAGGGGGGCCAGAGAGGGGCCCAGGCTTAATATTACAGGAGCGCTGCCCCCCCCCTTGCCCACCTCATAGAACCGCCACTGATTGGGCGGCAGGCGGGGAGACATCCTGGACAGGCCGCCAGGCCATCACAGGGCCGACACACACACCCATTCATTCCTAGGGACAATTTAGTACAGCCAATTCACCTGACCTACATGTCTTTGGACTGTGGGAGGAAACCGGAGCACCCGGAGGAAACCCACACAGACACGGGGAGAACATGCAAACTCCACACAGAGGACGACCCGGGACGACCCCCCAAGGTTGGACTACGCCGGGCTGTGAGGCGACTGCGCTAACCACTGTGCCACCGTGCCGCTAGGCTGGAAAACCTTCTTACTATATGTCAACGGTTTGTGCACAAACATGATATGTATACAATAAAGCTTGACTTGACTTGGTGATTTAAGAGTGATAGAAATATTTGGAATAAATACAGTTACAGTTTACACCACCATCTAAACAAATAATGCATGAAGGTATGGACTTCCACAGTATTTGTGAAATCTCATATTAATATTCAAATCAAAAGAGCCATATGCACAAACGTGCCTATATAGAGCTGCAAAAGCGCCGAAAATATGAAAACAATTTTTGTGCATAACATTTTACTGTGAAAATGTGCACGAATGACAACAGTGGAAAACTCGTGCATTGTAATGTTTTCTGGTTTTTTTGTTTGTTTTTGGTCTGCAATATTCTTGGATTTATTGTGCATACAGTACATAAGTATCCGACTGTAGGTACTGAGATATCAGTCAGTTACCATCCATTGTGTTGGATCGTCTTCTGTGGGTTTTGCTGATTTAAGAAAAGAAAAGAAAAGAAAAGAAAAGAAAAGGAAAAACCTTCCACAGCTTGCTAGTTTGATGTTTTGAATCAGAAAGTATTCACGGCATCATCTGGATCCAAATGGACAAATTAAACTGTGCTGTCAAGGCAAAATGAATCTGTGTTGTGTTGTGTTGTGTTGAAAATGTGTCTGTGTTGTTGAGAAAGAGTAAGGGTTAAGAAAGCAATTCTTTATATTTTAATAAGGAGAGATTTCATTGCTTTTTTGTAATGGTCTCATGTAAAATATCCGGTAGGAAGAAAAGCTGACGTGGGAGTCGGGAGGAGCATCACCTGACTTCACGGGGAAACTTTAATACGTCGTCATTAAACGCTTTTCTGATCTTTATCCAAGCAAGCCAACACAGCCCGGACATAAAGACATACCAGATTTCAGTTTTTCTGTGGATTTGAGCGGAACAAATAACATTAAATCAGGCAGTAAACGCGGATATAGGAGCGTACCAAGCCACCAACAGTAAAAAAACAGGACGGTTGTGAGAGATGACGTAGGTGGTCCATGGTGGCCGGCTGTAGCACTTCACTTTTTTCAGTCTTCGACTATTATATTGGCATCTCCTGACTAATGAGGGTGAGAAGACTCTCTAATGACCCACACGGATGCCGTGACTCATTGGGGACACAAGCAAACGGCTCGACTACGAGGAAGGGGCCTTGCCTCCCGGGCCTGGGCCATGACAGCTGACAGCTAGTCATCACACAGCAACAACATCAGACCGGAAAATTCTGCTACGTCACACAAAAACCCCAAAGACAGTGTAACCAAAGCGCTGAAACCCAAGAAAACAAAAAAAATACGACACCATTTGAGGTTGCTAATGATGGCACATCGGCGTAAACGTCTCTGCGATGCTCAGGAAACAACCGTGGGAGCTTCCGTCGCATCGCCTGACTAGTTAATCACCGGCCGAGAGGACGGCGGTCGTCTTCATCTCTTGCTCGTGTCCTGATAATCAAAAAAACAAGCAAACGTGACCGTCCCTTCAGGACGGTTTGCTGCCTCCGTGTCTCAGCGGGCGACCGGGCCTCGCTTTCAGGTGGCTCCTCTAACCTAGAATTGCATTAGATGCCATATGCCTCGGATTTCATCCGCTGAACATCGTTAACTGCCTCGGGAGGGCAGAAAACATGTGAGACGTGATAGACCGGAAGGGAGCGAGACGCAAACGCAACAGAACAGAGCAGAAAACCAGAGCCCTACGGAGGCCAAATGTTATGAAATTGTTATAAAACTGCGACGTTGCACAACACAGTCGATCTACGGACCTCACGAGTGCTCCAGCCAAAGGCACCACGGCCTCGGCTTATCGGTTTACAGGAAAACAGGCCTGGCCCGGCTGACTAACAAGGCGTCTAGTGGACCAGCTGAGGCAAGGCATCGCCAAACCATCCCATCCTGCTTTACTTTTTAATCAGTGGTGATGCAATTAAATTGGGCGGCACGGTGGCCCGGTGGGTAGCGCTGTCGCCTCACAGCAAGAAGGTCCTGGGTTCCAACCCCGGGGGGTTGTCCAACCTCGGGGGTCATCCCAGGTCGTCCCCTGTGCGGAGTCTGCATGCTCTCCGGGTGCTCCAGTTTCCCCCACCATCAACAAGACATGTTAGGGTTAATACTCCTGTCTGTGCCCTTGAGCAAGGCAATGGGAAATAAACTGGAGTTGGTCCCTGGGCGCGGCATGAAGACGGCAGCCCGTCGCTCCTAGCCACACGGCTAGGACGGGTTAGATGCAGAGCGTGATTCCCCTACAGAGGTTAATAAAGTATCTCAAAATCGTGGAAAAAAATCAAAATAATAACAAGAAATGATGAAACACCGGCATGTGCTCCATGTCCATCCTCAGACACCATCACCAAACCTGACTCCAATCAGCGACCCGGCATTTTCCATGGAACACCATCATCACCTCCAGTGCAGGATAGTTACAGCCCATGATGTCATCCAGCGATGACTGTGATGACAGTTAATGCACTGCCAATAGTCGAACAATAGTCCGCTATGACACCCCATCATCCGAGCCCCGTGGATGGCTTCAGACCCACACACACACACACACACACACACACACACACACACACACACTTCCTTGCAAACATACTCGCAAACAAGAGAACACACATTTTAATTGTTAAATGTTCCCATTTTTTTTCTTCTTTTTTAATTTTGATTTTGAAATACTCCATTGATCCCCCGTAGGGAAATTACGCCCCGCTTGTAACCCATCCTAGCTGTGCAGGCTAGGAGCAGAGGACAGCCGTTGTGCAGTGCCCGGGGAATTGATGAATTGTTGATTCGTGATATCATCCGGACTTGGACCTTCTTGAAAGTGGGTTTTCATTAATATTACCGAGCGTTATTACTTTCTAACTTTTGCCAAAAGTGAGCACAGGGTACCATGCAATGTTAAGCTGAACCTGATGGTAATATGTCAGTGAGTCTTGAGTGGTTCCTTCTCTGGGTCTTCTGCCTTATATATATATATATATATATATATATATATATATATATATATATATATATATATATATATGTATGTGTATATATGTATGTGTATATATATATATGTGTGTGTATATGTATATATATATATATGTATGTATATATATATATGTGTGTGTATATATATATATATATGTGTGTGTGTGTATATATGTATGTATATATATATGTATATATATGTATGTATATTACATATTATATATTATATATATTATATATATTATATATTATATATTACATATTACATATTACATATTATATATATATATACATGTATATATATATATATATGTATATATATATACCAGGCATGAAGCAGGGATACCTGTGACAGCCAGCATGCCAGCATGTTTGAGGCCCTTCCGCTTAACCTCTGCTTCCCTTCCACCAAGCAGCGAGGCACATCAGCAAAGCCAGAAGAGGCCGCCTGCACGCATTTCAGACCAGACGAGGTGAGAATAAGCAAAACCAGGTTGTGAGAACTCCGAGAGCCGTGCTGCGACTCCACCAAAGACTTCGACAAACCATCGTGAACGACCCGTGGCTGATCGGGGGGGGCAGTTCGTAGGCTCCCGACGCAACACGGGGCATGACGGGGGGGGGGGGTGATGAAGGGTACGACTAGCGCAACCTGATTCAACTCAGAAGTTTCTCGACCACAGCGCGACGAGACCGAGACGCATCCATACAGAGTGTGCATCAAAATGCATCAGCGGCTGCTGAAAGTGGATTGTGTGCAGCTGCAGGTGGACGAGTAAAAGGATGGCGAGGCTCTTAATTCGTGCACCGCGCCACGAAAGTGCACTGAATTATTCATTGTTCGTTCTTAGCAGCAATCTCACAAATATTTTAGGTAAAAAAAAAAAAAAAAAATCTCCCCCCCCCCCCGGGGCCTCCGTCAGGCTAGGACGTATACTCAGGAGTGACTGCTCCTGCTTCACATTGAGGAGATCGGACCGGTATATATATCCCACGGCGGGGCCAGAGAATTCCCGAGCAGCTGGCAATCTCCCGGCCCCAGATTTAACATAGCCAATCATTACTTTGCACAGGGGAGCAGAGGGGATGCCAGTAAATCTCCTCCCCATCCTTAATCTATCCCTGCTAATCTCCGGGCCGGACTACGGCGAGCTCCTCCGAGTAAGGCGGTGAGTAAGTCAGAGGCAATATGCACAAGAACTCATTTCAGAAGTGCAAACCGTGTGTGTCCCGTGTGTGCGTTTGCATCATGCTGTGTACCTGCACACACACACACACACACACACATACGTGTTTGTAAATGTGCTGTACTTGCTGCAAGTGTGCATGTGTGGAAAGACTTTTTTTTTTAAAATCTTGCCCTAATGAGTAGGCTATCTTATCTAAGTACCGTGTACTTTCCTGTTTCTTTCCCCACAGATCAGACCCTGGTGAGTATCTATCTCCTGGCTAGCAGCTGCAGTGTATATTCCAGCGCTTGAAAAGCGATGGCCTGTAAACACGACTGAAGGGCAAGTCGGGCCAAAAGGATCGTTGTCCTGCAACCCGTAAATATAAACGCGTTTAATGAGCAAATCCATGAGAAACGACGAACTATAAAAGAGCTGTGTGTTAAAACGAATCACTTGAACCTGCTGAATATTTCTATATATTTTGGCATGTCCATGTTTTGTTTTGGGGGGTCCCCCCCCCCCAAGTAAGACATGGCAGCGTATCTCCAACCGGCCTCGGGTTTGTCTGCTGAATAAGGCTTGTTTGGGGGGGGGGGGGGTTGGATGGATGAATCCTTCCCCTGTTCCCCTGCACGATGAGCCCTTGGCTTGTGCCAGGTGGCAGCTGGAGGAGATTGTCCCCCGCCAGGCCGTAGCACCCCATGCCCCTGGTCCTCGGCCACCGCCGCCACCAGGGGCATGGCACCGGTGACCCGCGGACCCGCCGCGCTCTGTGACATTCTGTCTGCCTCGGTTACCTGCCGCTTGATTACGGCTCCCCGCTCACGCATTTCCCGGGTTTTCCAGTAAATACTGCTGTTTCCAACCCATCTGAAACATTAAAGATGGCCGCACTGACAACTGAAGTCCTTGCGAAGTCATGCTGTCAGCAAACCTGGCCTATCGAGGCGCCGGTGTCTGCTAATATTTATGTTTTTTCATCTGTATAGAATAAATAAAATTACAAACTGAAATTCACACAGCCGCATCACTGTTATTTACCACAGATCACACGCCCGGTTCAGTAATACTTGAGCCGGTGTAGTGCACATACAAACATCAGTGAAGTGGAACGAAATGCCTTTTAACACCCGGTGTTGTGCGCAATTTGATACTGTTCTTAAATATGAAATGCAAATGATAATATCTGTCTCAGAACTTGGGGATATGGACGACCGCCCATTAAAAAGACAGAGGTCTCGTGCTGTGGGGCAAGAAATGACAACCCGGCAGTTACACCGAGGTGGCCCCCCGAGGTGAAACGGCTTCTCTAGAGACTTTGGGTAGGATATTCACGGAGTTGACCACTTACAGTAGGACAAACTACCATATTACATCCGTCAAGTCAAGTCCCTTTTAAAGCCCGATATCACAAATTACAGCTCTGCCTCAAGCGGCTTTACAGCAACACACACGTGAAACAGATCTAAAATAAGTCTAGAGTGGAGACATACTATATTGATATAATATAGAATATGTTATTATTATAGTATCATATATTATTTTTATTATTTTGTATTATTATGTTAAATTAATAAATGTTATTATTATTATTATTATTATCATAATATTGATATCTTCTTCTTTTAGCTTATTCCTTGTTTCTCAGGGGTCGCCGGAGCAGATTTTGTAGTTTCCATCGATATTGATATATATGTTGATATAATATTGATATCGGGACCTGATAATAGACATCATTACTTACACCATTACTTCGTTACTGTGAAGTTGACAGTTTTTTGAACTTGTCAGCTTAGTGAAGTGAACAACCAACACCTCGACTAGCCTGCTCATCATATCCACACTAGTAATGACAGCTACTCAACATCTTCTTGTGTGTAAGTTACATACGGGCATTTCGTTTAGTATCGATTACTTTTAAACTACAATTATATAACCAGTTGACAGACCAGCCTAAAAAAAAAGAAAAAAAGCGTCCAATCTAGGCATGCATGATGTTGTGGCGCCCCTGAATTTGCTACCATATTTGTTTCAGCCTCGTCATCGTGAAGTGCGCATGCGCAATAGTCGACGTGAAAGCGATTGAATTCAAAGACTCGTTTTTTTCCCGCACCCGCATTCCGGGAACTCTGCCTCTGATTGGCTAGTACTCGTTGCCTCCGTTGGTTAGGTTGGCTAAGGTTAGGGTTAGGGTGGGGTTAGAGACAGGGTTAGCCAATCAGAGACAGAGTAGGGGCGGGTCTTCCCGGAATCCAGGCGTGACGGAGGCGCGTTTTTGCGGAAAACGGGTACGGAAAAAAATCACGCAACTCAAACGCGTCATGCTACAGCTGTTGGCTGCTTGATAGAAAAGCAAAACGCGCCAGTTCTCATTGCGCATGACTGGTCTAACCAGAGAGTCCGTCCGGTATGACGTGTTTACTCTTGGACACACGGAGTCTGTTGCTAGTGAGTGACACGCAGGCTCTGCACGCACAGCCAACAACCAATCACAGTCATTCCTGATCAGTTTACCAAACAACCAAAGCAGGTCCGGCGCTAAATACAAGTGTAAACCGGTTACTCAAACCACTTGCCGAGGTGGTATGGGACGCGTTTGACCACATATCTTTTGTAGTGTAAACGCTAATGCGTCCTGATGTGTCCCCGACAAGGACGTAACAGGAAATCATCATCATCATCATCATCTTCTTCTTCTTCTTGTTCTTCTTCTTCTTCTTCTTCGGAGTAACGAAATCTGACCACAAGTGGTCAGCAGGACGCATTTGGCGACGTGTCTCCCGGTCCGCTTGTGACCCGATCGCCCAAAACGCATTTTAAACCCAAGTGTAAACAGGGTCCGAGTCGCGCTACTGACAGATTTGACCTTTGCGGTTGCAGAGATCTCCATTTTGCTGTCCACAGATAAGATACTGTAAACTACTAATAAGACCCGTTAGCCCCTAGCTAACGGGTCTGACCCCTTTAGCCGAGCGGTTAGTGACGTCGCCTTGTGGTGCAGCACATCTCGTATCGAATCCCGCTCCGGGCAAGAAAATAACCGGTTACACTACCTTAAAATGCTATTGATTTAGTTGTATATTTTTCTAACATGATTATTCCACCAAGGTAACCATGTGAGTGCCCAGAATAAAAAAGTCTGGGATGAACTCAAGATGCCTCGTTTCAAAACATCTTTGCATCAAAAAAAAAACAATATCCGATTTATAACAGAGGCCCTATGCCTTCATTATTTAGAAATGTGGCCAATGACTCGTTATTTAGATTGAGTCCTCCTCTCTAAACCCTCTCTCACGCAGGCCCCCTCCTCCCCGCTGCTCGTGGCGTGGACAGCAGGGATTTCCCTGCAATTTTCACACAGCGATTTCGCGTCTCACACTAATATGCAGATAACACACTGATGCAGCGGGCTAGCATATGGCCTCATCTATTTTCGTCAGCAACATGTTAATTGGCAAAAGAGGAAGAGCTCTGGAGTTTTGTCCTCAGAACAACGTCAGTTTAAAAAACATAATAGCGTAGGCGTCTGAGTAGCACAGCGGCCTAGTCCGTTGCCTGCCAACACGGGGATCTCCGGTTCGAATCCCCGTGTTGCCTCCGGCTTGGTCGGGCATCCCTACAGACACACTTGGCCGTGTCTGCGGGTGGGAAGCCGGATGTGGGTATGCGTCCTGGTCGCTGCACTAGCGCCTCCTCTGGTCGGTCGAGGCGCCTGTTCAGTGTGGCTGTGGCTGTGGGAACTGGGCGGGAATAGCGTGATCCTCCCACGCGCCACATCCCCCCTGGTGAAACTCCTCACTGTCAGGTGAAAAGAAGCGGCTGGCGACTCCACATGTATGGGAGGAGGCCTGCGGTAGTCTGCAGCCCTCCTGGATCGGCAGAGGGGGGTGGAGCAGCGACCGGGACGGCTGGAAAGAGTGGGGTAATTGGCCAAGTACAATTGGGGAGAAAACGGGGCAATAAATAAATAAATAAAATAAAACAACCTAACAGCATGAATGACTAGTTTATTTTTACTCGGGGAAAGTCAAAAGATAAACCTGCTGGCCCACTTAAATAAACACGCAAGCTGCACACTTCTACTGTTGGACAGAAACGTTTCCTTCAGGCCTTTACCTCCAAACAAAAATGAAACAAACACTGACTACGGTAACAGTGCCTAGCAGAAGCAGTTATCGCCATTGTCGTGTCCCCCTTACTTCCTCGTAGGCCACTCCAGAAAGACTGGGATCTGTGCTGAGCCGGTCGTGACACGTCTGCGGCCGGCTCCATTAGAGGCGCGGAGCTCCGGCCGCGCTGCAGAACTCCAGCACCTCCGCCCCGCGCTCCCGTTAGCCGGGGTCGCTCTCCAAACACGCTCACAGATATAGATACGCTGCGTTTTATATAGAGCTTTTCCGGCTGCGGCAGCCACTCAAAGCGCTTTTCAGTCAGTGAATGCCTCCCCCCCCCCCACCCCCCACCACCCCCTCATACAGCGATGACGGTGTCAACCCTACAAGCTAACAACCAGCTCATCAGCAGCAGTTAGAGGTTGGGTGTTGTTCCTTATCCGGTGAGAGGGTGTAAGGACAGGACGCTGTGCTGCTGTCAAGCCCACCGAGCCACATTGGTAGTTTGTGATACTGGGCTATACGAATGAGACTGAGCTGAAGGGCACTGGATTTGGCCCCAGTGCGTATTGCAAGAGGAAGTACTACGATACATATCTTATCGATATCTTATCCCGCCCCCAGTCACAGCATTGCAAAATGGTGACGGATGCACTCCTAGCACCCCTCCTTAGCTCAGGGAGGGCCGCTCCGTCTTCACGTAGCATAGCTACATTAGAATACATACATTTCACCATACTGGCAGACTTATGTCAACCAGCGAAAAGGCCATTTATTTATTTATTTATTTATTTATATACCCCTCCCCTTTTCTCCCCATTTGTACTTGGCCAATTACCCCACTCTTCAGAGCCGTCCCGGTCGCTGCTCCACCCCCTGTGCCGATCCGGGGAGGTCTGCAGACTACCACACGCCTCCTCCGATACATGCGGATTCGCCAGCTGCTTCTTTTCACCTGACAGTGAGGAGTTTCACCAGGGGGAGGTAGCGCGTGGGAGGATCCCCCCACCCCAAACAGGCGCCCAGGACACATACCCACATCCGGCTTCCCACCCGCAGACACGGCCAATCGTGTCTGCAGGGACGCCCGACCAAGCCGGAGGTAAGGGCATTTATTTTAAAAAGCACTTTATATAGCGCTTCTCTAGCCGCAGCATCCACTCAACTTGCTTTACGATTAATGAACGCCTCACACACACACACACACACACACACACACACACAAAACGATTACTCAGGATTGTTCCCGAAGTGCCGCGGACCTCCCCGGCTGCTGCAGCACTGCCATGTCGCGTGGCAGCCGATGGGAAGGCCGACGTTTAAGGTGATCGCATGCGCACATGGATAAGCTATCGCTGCAGCAATGCATGATGAGCAAGGGGTCAAAGGGGCAAAACAACCTAAATACGCCCCCAAAGTTTACCTGCCATGGACCATCCCGCCTGAACGCTCCATCTGACTCTATCCTCACAACACAAGTGTATTATATTAGCAAGCTCACAGCCGGCTGCACACTGAGGCGGTCGTCCATTCACTGTACATTGGGTGGCGTAATAAGGGTGGAGGTGTGCACCGTTTAAGGAACCTTTTAAGGAACCTTTTTTCAGTTGATACTGATGTTAAAATGGGGCGTATTCCCAAGCAGATTGTCATTAAATCAAATTACCACAAACAAATTGACACATGACGAATCTGGGGGCCTTTGAGGCCTCAGGCAGCTGCCCACTTTGCCTGATTGGAAATACAGCCTTGAATACGGAAAAATACATTTCTTGCGCGAAGGTACAAGGATTTGGACTTCTGACAGCAATGAATCATGGGACAGGGAGGAGGACCGAGGAGGGCTCAGCTGGTTTTCTGGGAATGTTTTCATCAGGGGTTGGCAACCTATGGCACGCGTGCCCACGGTGGCACACGAGGCCATTAACACGGACATCAGAGCAAGCCAATATGTTTTTGTGTAATTTTTCATAAAATACATTTTTAATAAAAAATATAGCATTTTCTGCTGCTTGTCGGTGAATTGAGAGCTGTCTTTATCCCTTCGTCATCCTCACTGGACTGCTACAGTGTGTAACCTTCACCTCCGCTTCCACACAGCAGCAGGCTTTATTTGCTCCCAGCCCTCATGCAGAATATTACACATTCTACTATGAATGTTACAGAATATTACACATTCTACTATGAATGTTACAGAATATTACACATTCTACTATGAATGTTACAGAATACGACACATTCTACTATGAATGTTACAGAATACGACACATTCTACTATGAATGTTACAGAATATGACACATTCTACTATGAATGTTACAGAATATTACACATTCTACTATGAATGTTACAGAATATGACACATTCTACTATGAATGTTACAGAATATTACACCTTCTACTATGAATATTACAGAATATTACACCTTCTACTATGAATGTTACAGAATATGACACATTCTACTATGAATGTTACAGAATATTACACATTCTACTATGAATGTTACAGAATATGACACATTCTACTATGAATATTACAGAATATTACACCTTCTACTATGAATGTTACAGAATATTACACATTCTACTATGAATGTTACAGAATATGACACATTCTACTATGAATATTACAGAATATTACACCTTCTACTATGAATGTTACAGAATATTACACATTCTACTATGAATATTACAGAATATTACACCTTCTACTATGAATGTTACAGAATATTACACCTTCTACTATGAATGTTACAGAATATGACACATTCTACTATGAATGTTACAGAATATTAGACCTTCTACTATGAATATTACAGAATATTACACCTTCTACTATGAATGTTACAGAATATGACACATTCTACTATGAATGTTACAGAATATTACACATTCTACTATGAATGTTACAGAATATGACACATTCTACTATGAATATTACAGAATATTACACCTTCTACTATGAATGTTACAGAATATTACACATTCTACTATGAATGTTACAGAATATTACACCTTCTACTATGAATGTTACAGAATATTACACATTCTACTATGAATATTACAGAATATTACACCTTCTACTATGAATATTACAGAATATGACACATTCTACTATGAATGTTACAGAATATTACACCTTCTACTATGAATGTTACAGAATATGACACCTTCTACTATGAATATTACAGAATATGACACCTTCTACTATGAATGTTACAGAATATTACACATTCTACTATGAATGTTACAGAATATGACACATTCTACTATGAATATTACAGAATATTACACCTTCTACTATGAATGTTACAGAATATTACACATTCTACTATGAATATTACAGAATATTACACCTTCTACTATGAATGTTACAGAATATTACACATTCTACTATGAATATTACAGAATATTACACCTTCTACTATGAATATTACAGAATATGACACATTCTACTATGAATGTTACAGAATATTACACCTTCTACTATGAATGTTACAGAATATTACACCTTCTACTATGAATATTACAGAATATGACACCTTCTACTATGAATGTTACAGAATACTACACCTTCTACTATGAATGTTACAGAATATGACACCTTCTACTATGAATGTTACAGAATATTACACATTCTACTATGAATATTACAGAATATTACACCTTCTACTATGAATGTTA